>NC_142502.1:5481730-5785192 GCF_057876585.1 Rhinolophus sinicus | reverse complement strand
AGTAACAGTTTGTCTGAGGGGAGTTAATACCGGGGTCTAGTTGCAAAGGTGGTGGAAGCCCAGAAGAGCCAAACAGCGACAGGCAGTCACCTTGATATCAGAGCCCCAACCACCTGGGGCTGGAGGACAGTGGGAGGAGGTGACATCACCCCCCTGCTCAGGAGCTGGGCTGTCTGGTGGGAATTGGGAGGCTGTGTAAGACAGCCACTGCCACAGATGCCTCCTGAAGAGGAAGGGAGAAAACCTCCCAGCTTCTGCCTTCTCTCTGCCCTCCCACCTCCCACCGGGCCTCCCATGGGCAAAGCCAGCCTGAACCGAGGAGCGGGGCGCTTGGGAGCTGTTGCTGGCCACGGACAAGCAAAGAGGGGAAGGACAGGTATATCTGAAAGCCACCAGCAGGGGCCTGGTGTACCCCAGGGAGGCAAAGCCAGTCTGGAGAGCCAAAATTCGTCACCTTTCACTGTGTGTTAGTGGTGACACATTCTAATTAGCCTCCATAAAGGAAAAAAAAAAGATATATTTATATATGGCTCTATAAAATATATTAAATACAGATGCATAAATATTTACATGTCTATGTATTGAATTTAAACTCAAACCTGTCAAAAGATTATCCACCCAAATCTTCAAATAAAATGAACAGAGGCCATTTTCACGATGTATGTGATAACTAGTAATAAGCATCTCACAGGTATATCAAAGAAGTCCTCAGAGTGACCAAGCTACCCCAGACAACTGTCACTTAGAATCCATCTAAATGGCTCTCACAGACCTAACAATTCTGTCAGTAGCTGACAAACACATACCACAGTTCCTCTCTCCTCAGACACTGCAGGTACTAACAGGTCCTCACCTGGCTAGAGACAGATTCTTTTATAAGAAGCAACTGTTAACAAAGGAACAAGACAAGCAAATAAAGAAACAAAAACTCATAGACAGACAACAGTTGAGTGGTTATCAGAGGGTAAGGGGGTTGGTAGATGAGGGTAAAGGGGATCAAATATATGGTGATGGAAGAAGAATTGACTCTGAGTGGTGAACACACAATGTGATACACACCAGGCGTGCCAACAAAATGTACACAAGTGGGCACTTTGGTCAGCGTTGCTCAAGCAGTAGTTCGCTGTAATCAGAAGTGTCTGGATGCTGATGGTAACCACTTTGAGCACCTCTTGTAATTGCAGAAGTCAAATATGATTTATATTCATCTTTCGTTATTGGTAAAAATTGAGTATTACAATTTTAATAGTTTTTTCCTTCCTTAAAATGTGTATACATTTTTTTGGCACCCTCTGTAAATGATGTATTATAGAATCGTATACTTGAAACCTAGTAGTTTTGTTGACCATTGTCATCCAATAAATTTTAATAAAAAATAATAATAAAGGCATAGTAATTAAAACAAAACAGAAGCAACTGTTAGTTTTAAGCCTTATCATAAGTTTCACTATTAAGGTTAATACTTTTCTAATAATTTTCTCTAAGTGAAACATGACAAAGTGTAGTTACCACACTCTCTGCCTGTTACATAAGTAAAGCCTGTAAACGAGCCCTGCAGAGGGCTGTTCGTCTCATGAGTTTATTAGCGTGTCTGAACCTTCATGCTGAAACGTTACACTCACTTTGTGTTATTCTATAAATCCCGCATACTTATATAAGTTTGGATACACAATAACTATGTAACTTGTATTGTATAATACTGTAGACTTTGCTAATTTAACAATGCCAATTGTAAAATTAGGTTATACCTAAAGAAACATAATAAAATCTCAAAAGCTAATGAGTCTGTTATCATGTTCAATGATAAGTTTGTTTTCTCGTAATAAGGTTATAATAGAGCCTCTGGATGGTGGGATAGCATTTATCAGGAGAAGGAAATCTGGTCTCCCACAGAAAACACAACCTGGCTTTGCGTACAGTCATTGGCGGCCCATCGGCATCACTACCGCTGCTAAAGTTTTAAAGAAGACCGCCCGCCTGCTCCCGACACCTCCGTTGGTGAACAACAAATAAATACATTACATACATAGAAACACATGCGTGCAGCATGCACGGGTGTGCTCACACACACCGAGCCCAAAGCCATTCTCAGCAGGAGAGAAAGTCTTAGGTGTTAATCCAGCAAGCACACAGCTTTCTAATTTCACCCCTGGGTCAGGTCTAACAGTACTGTCATTTCATATTAATATAGCTATTGCTATACTTCAAAAGTATGTTTTGAAAGTTTACCTTATTATAATGCCAAAGTTAAAAGTATAATACAGGTCTATTCCCTCGGCCAATGTATAATAGGTAATAAAAATTAACATGAAATCCTAAAATCCAAAAGGTTCTGAAAACGCAATTTTAATTTTTTCCCCCTAAATTTGGCATTCAATTCCGTTTACGGCAAAACGTGATGTGACCTGGCACGACATTATTTCTAGTCTATATTTATCCAACTTAGTATGCCTATTCATACTTTTTACTGCAAAATTACTATTTAAACAAATGACAGGGTGTACTCTCCTGGAGATATTTCAGAGCTAAAGTATATAAATTGCAAAATCTTTCTAAAATCTAAAAATTTCTAAAACACTTTGGCCCCCCTAGAGTAGTATATAAGTGATTATGAGTCTGCAATTTAAAAGTGTCTTAAAGTCTTACAAATCCAGCACTAGACAGAGTGAAGCACTAGACAGAGTTGATCCTTGAAGCACTAGACAGAGTTCCTCTGTTAACCACACCAGCACTTTTAGCTCTGTCCCAAGGAACAGTTTGAGTCTACTCCAAATATGTATATAAATAAACCCACGTGTACCTCCGCCATGTCCCTTCAGCGCCAGATAGAAACAATTTACATATTTTTAACGGTACATTCCTTTAAGAAGTCTAACTTCAAAACAAAAGATACAAATACAGGCCGTTGCTCAAGCAGTAGTTCACGGTAATCAGAAGTGTCTGGACGGTGATGGTAACCACTTTGAGCACCTCTTGTAATTGAAGAAGTCACAGTGACTTGTATTCATCTTTTATTATCAGTATATAATATTACAATTTTAATAGTTTTTTTCCTTTCTTAAAATGTGTATACATTTTTTTGACACCTTTTGTATAACCAGGCGTGTCTTCCCCTTCTCCATCTGGATCTAAGTTCTTCAGAGTCTTTCAACTGTAATACTACTCAGTCATAATGTGCAATTTATTATTATAGTTTAAGAAGAAAATGGGTGGAATCGTTGAAGAACACATTTCAAATGGTATCTGAAGAATAAACTAGCAGGTTTGGAGTCATCACTGATGCTTATAAAATGCATATATTTACATAGACAGATTTGTTCAAACCTAAAAAGTCCTAATTCACAGCTCAAGGCAATTGCTCAGAGCCGCTCCTTTTCCGCGGGGGCCCAGGATGGTGCCGGGGCTCCACCTGCTCAGTCAGGATACATTCCCAGCCCCACCACAGACAGAAGGGACAGGGACAGGAGGTGACTGGGCAGAGTCCAGAGACAACATCCGTGACCTGGACGCAGCCCTGCTCGTTTCCGTCTCTTACATCTACCTTAAGTAACAACCATGCTTCCAGGAACTCCTCCCCCCCCCCCCCATTTTTACTCATTAAAGAAAAAAGCGTGATATTTTCTCCTTGCTTAGCACTCAACCAGGGGCTGGGGATACGAAAGTGAACAGAGCCCGCTACAGAGTCATAAGCCTGGAGGAGGAAGAGACACTTGAAACGCAAGCAGGGAACAAAACCGCAGCAGAGGCCTCGCAGATGCTGCACAGCTATGGGGGCGAGAGAACCACGTGCGGCTTGTGGGCGAGGGAGAAGGCTTTGCTGGCGGAGGGATATTGGAAGTGGGTTTTAAAAGGTTAAGAGTTTGCCAGGTGGAGAAGGTAGAGAAGTGAGCGCGGGAGCAAAAGTGAGCAAGGCCCCGAGCTGGGGTTCAGACTCGCTGGAGTTTTGGGCAGGGGGGAGGGGCAGAGGAATGATGGGGAATCTGTGGCCCTGTGTGCACGTGAGCCTCCTGCCCGTCCCGTCAAGCTCACGCTGGGGCTTTGACCGTGGGGACGTGAGTCGTAAGGTGGCTTCACTGTTCACCTTGTACCAGAAAAAGGACTCAAAGACTATGCACCCCGACTGTTTCTTTGTCACCAACTTTAAAAGATCACCTTCTCAAAACAGGTTTTTGATTGTTTAACTTAGCAGTGCATGTAAACTTCCAAGATAGTCTTTCAGACCGGAAAACAAGGTGTTCCCCTTTACCCCATTTATTATCTTGGAGAAAGCTCTGACCCCTGAGATAATAAATACATCACTGGAAAATTTGGGGATCACATACTTGGAGTAAGGCTGCTAATATTTCTCAGCTTGTGCATAATTATCTTGCTCTCAGCATTCACTAGTGGTCCTGAGTCCAGCCTTCCTGCGTTTAGGGGCGGCCAGCTGTCCAAGTTGTATTTATTCTTCCGGGTGCGGGCTCCTGATTGTGAGCTGAGAGGCCCCTCGTGGCCAGAGGGCGCAGCTTTTGCTGGCATCTGACTGATTCCCAGGGACCACTGGCCATTTCAGGAGAATCTGATCAATGATTTACACATGACATAGCAGTCACCGTTCTTTGTCAAGCTCTGACATTCGGTTGGCTGGTTAGTTGCTGCAGCGTGGTCCACATTTTCCTTGGATTTCCATCACCACTCCAACACTGTTGGGGGATGTAACTTCTCTCCAATGGCAATAGAATAGCAGTTAGGTATGTGATGTCCTCGGCTTGGAATATAAGTGGGGCATATCTTCTCTTTCAGTTTTGTATCCTAGCCAGACTGTAAAAGGCCATATTCATTATTCGAGCTGTTCTGTATTTCCTTTAGAAGCGAAAGGTTTCCTATGCTTTCATGATGTGTCAGCTTGAAAGAACACAAAGGGACCCACAGCATTTGCTAGTTCCATGTTTAGGCAAAGCTTTCCGGCTTCTGTTCTCAGATAAATAAAATAAGACGTTAAAATATTTTGCTGCTAACAGGGTGTTTCTTTTGGTAATCTCCCACCAATTACACGAGGTGGCCTCCAGGAGAGGGTACATAAACAGATATCTGTTAACTGGTAATCATTTGCAAGAAACCAAGGAGACGAGTCACAGTTTTGAAAATTTGCACTGACTCACCATCCTAGATGAGTTGTGTCCCCGGCATTTTCTAGGCAGTCTCTAGAAGTTCGCAGTTATTTCCCATTTATTTCTCAACGTGCAGAAAACTTATTCTAATCAACAATGGTAAATAATGTAAAAGAACTGCTTCATCGTATCACTTTCCTGGTTACTTACCCTCCAGATAAAGCACAGTGGCCCTGAGCGAGGCAGTGAAGCCTTTCCAACCTCCCCTATCTCACCACCTCCCCCCACCCCTCCTGCCATGCGCACCCTTTTCCTGTTGCCCCGGAAGCTGCACTCTGTTGCCTTTGGTTCCTTGCATACGATCCCCCTGCATGGACTCTCTTTCTCCTTCCACCATCACCACGCGTTTGGACACTTCCAAACCCTCAAGTGTCCTTCAGGTGTCAGCTGACACGTCAGCAGCCCTGGGAGCCTTCCCGATTCCCTAGGACTGGAGAGAGGTGTTTGCATGTCACCCACTGTTTCTGTCCTGCTCTCTGCATAGCTCCTTCCAAGCCTTGGTCTGTGTTTCTGACATCACCTGCCTGTCTAGCAAACCCACCAGAAGACAAATGATTCGAGGGCACTCCATGCCAGTGGCTGGCACAGGGCCTGGGACACAGTAGGTGTCCAAGTGGTTGGAAGAATGAGCTGTCTCAGTGCATTTGAAGAGGAAGAAGGGGCGTGTTCTGGGGTAATAGACAGGACTTGCTGAGCGACAGCCTTTGTATTCCTGGGAGGTCAGTGTTCTTCCCACAGCCTTTGGCTGGTCTGCACTTCCCTCTCCACTTTCACTGCTGTCCTCATTCCTGTTCTGGAATCTGCTGTACTGCCTGTTAAGAAAGCAGCCCCAGTCCGGGCACCGAGTCCTGGAAGAAGGAGGCTGTCGCTTTTCTCTCGCAGCCAGAGGCTGAGAAATGGGCATGAAAAGGGCAAGCAAAACATAGCTTTGGCAGCAGTAACTCACAAAATGATAATATAACTTGGTTTGGGCTCCAGGCAAAGAGACATATTGAACAATAAAAGGATCCTAGCTTTAAAACATTTTAAATGACTTTAGACTTGGACTCTAAACTTTTTTTCCTCGAAAGTCCTTGCTTCATTGGCAAGTAGAATTTAGAACTTATTTTTATTTGTCGTCTTTATTGCAAGCAGCATAAGCAACCATAAACACTCCACTCAAGACAAAAGTGGGTAAAGGCGAGCGCTGTGTATACATGAACAGTGTCTCCTTCTCTGTATTCCTCTCATGTCCTCATTACAAAAGAAAGAAAATGAAGTAGAATTTGTGAATTTACCTACAAACTATATACATCCAGGAAAACTAAGATGAATATAACTAGTAAACACGTGTTACAGAGTCGCTTTTTTTTAATTAAGACAACTTTTTTAGAGGAGTTTTAGGTTCACAGCAAAATTGGAAGGCACAGCGATTTCTATATAGTCCCTGCCCCCCACTAGCAGAGCCGCCCCCCACCATCACCATCTCCCCCCGGAGCGGTGCGTTTGTTACATCAATGAACCTACATTGTCACATCGTATCACCCCAAGTCCATAGTTTCCATTAGGACTTGCTCTTGGTGTTGTATATTCCACAGGTTGGGACAAATATACAGTGACATTTCTCCACCAATATGGTGTCATACAGATGAGTTTCACTGCCCGAAACATCCTCTGGGCTCCCCCTAGTCATCGCCCCTCCCCTCTAACCCCTGGCAAACACTGATCTTTTTATTGTCTCTATAGTTCTGCCTTTTCCAGATGCCATATAGTTGGAATCACAGTGTGTAGCCTTTTCAGACTGGCTTCTTTGATGTAGGAATAGGTATGTGAAATGTCTTTATGTTTTTTAATGGGTTGACAGCTCATTTCTTTTCAGCACTGAATAACACTCCATTGTTTGGATTTACTACAGTTTATTTATCCACTCATCTATGGAAGGACATCTTAATTGCGTCCAAGTTTTGGCGATTATGAATAAAGCTGCTGTTACAAACATCGGTGTGCAGGCTTTTGTGTGAACATGTTTTCACCTCCTTTGTGTAAATACGAAGGAGTGAAATGGCTGAATTGCATGGAAGAGTGTTTACTTCTAGAGAAACCATCAAACTGCATTTCAAAATGGCTCTACCAATTTGCTTGTCCACCAGCAATGGATGCGTTTCTGTTGTTCCACACCCTTGTCAGTATTTGGTTTTGTCAGTGTTCCCGATTCTGGCCATTTTATAGGTATGTCATAGTATTTCATTGTCATTTGAATTTGCATTTCGCTGATGACACATTATGTGGAAAATCTTTTCATATATTTATTTGCCATTTGTATATTTTCTTTGGTGAAGTGTCTACTAAGGTCTTTGGCCCCTTTTTTAAGGCAGTTTTTTGTTTTCTTACTGTTGAGCTTTAAGAGTTCTTTGTATATTTTGTCCTTTATCAGATGTGTTTTCTGCAAATATTTTCTCCCAGTCTGTGGCTTGTCTTCTCATAAACTTGACACTCTCCTTTGCAGAACAAAAGTTTTATTTTTTATTTTTTATTTTAATGACATCCAGCTTATCAATCATTTCTTTCATGGATTGTGCCTTTGACGTAGTATCTAAAAAGTCATGGCATATACAAGGTCATGTAGGTTTTTTGTTACCTTCTAGGAGTTTTATGGTTTTGTATGCGACGTTTATAATTTTGCATTTTATACATGGGTTTATGATCCATTTTGAGTTAATTTTTGTGACCTGTTTAAGGTCTGCATCTAGGACCATTTTTTTTTCTTTGCATGTGGACGTCCAGTCGTTGTAGCACCATTTATTGAAAAGACTTTTTTGCTCCCTTGTATCGCCTTTGCTCCTTTGTCAGAGGTCAGTTGACTGTATTTATGGGGGTCCACTTCTGGGCACTCCATTTCTTTCCCGCTGGTCTATTTGTCTGCTATTTGTCTATCTGTCACCAATGCCATTGTCTTGATCACTGTAGCTTTAAGGAAGTCTTGCAGTCAGGGAATGTCAGTCCTCCAACTTTGCTCTCCTCCTTCAGCACTGGGTTGGCTATTCTGGTCTTTTCTCTCTCCATACAAACTTTAGGATCAGTTTATCAACACACATACAATAACTTGCTGCGATTTTTATTAGAATTGCATTGCATTTATAGATCAAGTTGGGAAGAAGTGACATCCTGACAATATTGAGTGTTTCTCTCCTTGAATGTGGACTGTCTCTCCATTTACCTAGCACTGCCTTGATTTCATTCATCAGAGCTTTGTAGTTTTTTCCTATAGGTCTTATGCTTTTTTGATAGATTTATACCTACGTATTTCATATGAATTGCATTTTGTTTTTTATTTCAAATTCCACTTGTTTACTATTGGCCTATAGGAGAGTGACTTTCATGTATTGACCCTGTGTCCCACAGCCTTGCTATAATCTCTTGTTAGTTCCAGGTTTGTTTGTTTTTTTCTATTCTTTCATATTTTCTGCAAATATGATCATGTCATTTATGAACAAAGACAGTTTTACTTCATCCCTCCCGATCTTATCACGTTAGTAAGGTCTTCCCATAGGATGTTGAAAAGGAGTGATGAGAGGGGACAGCCTTCCTTTATGTCTGATCTTAGCAGGGAAGCTTCTAGTTTCTCAGTTATGACACTGAGTATTTTTTCCATGCTAGTATAAATAATTATAAATGGAAGAAATGAAACCCAATGAGCCAGACTATGTATGCAATATAGATAGACAGATGTATACAGATATGTTTTATAAATATATAGTATATATATTTCTCATTGGTCAGTCAATGAGAGTCAAATAAATTAATACCATATGTATCCTTCATAGTAAGTATAAAAAGAAAGAAACATCAAACCCTTTTAGTCACGAGAGTTCCATTAAAATAACACATTTATCCCCCCTTTTTTTAAAAATATGTGTGCTATGTTGGAGGGACAAAGATGAAGGACCGTGTCATCCCTGAGCCTACATCCCTGAGTCTAGTAGAAAAGACATGTGTAAAAACAAACAAGCACACGAAATAAGGGATTGTGAGGAAACAGTGGAATGAACATCTCTCCCTGTTAACCAGGTTTATCATTATAAAACATGACATTCTCAGAGATGGCGTCTGTGTGTGGTTTGTGTGTGAAGGGATAGGTCTCTTGGGGAGCTGCAAGCCACCATCATGCAACTCCGGGAACCAGGCAGCGAACCCCAACCCCACCAGTGCTGGGATGCATGGGGAGACACTCTTGGTGATGGCTGCTAGCTGTGGGAAAGGCCAGTTATGGCTCTGGGAAGAGTTCATTCTTTTCATCTAAACAAAATTCTTAAAGAAATATAGCTAGAGTGCAACAAAGTGTTTCAATCAAGGTTAGGTGTAATTTGAGTACATAATTTACGAATTTTAAAATTCAATTAAAAACAAACAAAAAAAGAAATTCCTACTGCTCTAAGAGCAAAGGCAGAGCAAATCTATTAGTAAAATGCAACTCATGAGTGAAAAGATCAGAGCCATGGAAGTGAGAGTGAGGACGTCAATATGTAAATCATAAACAGAGAAGAACTAAATAAATCACATAAAAGGTCTTTTGTGAGCTAAAGCATGGAAATTTGTAAGCTACCCCCAAAAATCCAAATCACAGAATAAGATATAAAACATCTTAATTCAAATGAAGAAGCTAGGATATGTTTAATTTGAAAGGCCAATAAAGCTAGCAGAAAAATAATGCGATATGTCAATTTACTCATGAATAATGATGTAGAAAGCCACAATAAACTTTTGAAAAATGAATAACAGAATTGAATTAAAATATGAACATGCCTGGAACATTTTAAAATATACTGAACAAATATTTATTGAGTATCTTCTCTGTGCCAGATATTAATTATCTATGTGCCAAGGATACAATGGTAAACAAGTGCTTACATTCTAGGATGAGGGAGAGTCAATAAACAAGCAAATGAATTCAGTATATCTTTCCAGGCGGTGATGACCGCAATAAGAAAGTAAGGTAGGAACAAGGTATTGCAAAGCGCAAGGATGTGTCAGCCTTAACGAATTCCTCAATTTACTTCATGCCATCCAACATTTAAAGGAGATAGATGTGGTCATGTCAATGGTAAACCCAAATCACTCGATCTCATTTAGAAGCCATGCCTCATAAAATCCTATATGAAATAAAATTAAAATTCAGCTACATTCAACATGGTAAATAAAAGTCAGTTACAGTAACTGATAAAATTTCTTGTCAGAAAAAGTAATAATAATCAGGCAGTGAATGAAAATGCGTATTAGTACAAGAATTATGCATGGCTGGATAAAACAAGAAAACAGAACACATATCACCAATGTTAAAAAAAAGACAAGTTCATCCTTATTCCAGATGACATGATGGCATACCTAAAAAACCCAAGAGACTCAATTAAAAGTTATGAAAATTAATGAGAAAATTTTGCTTAGTGGTTGGATATGAAGTATAGAGTAAAAAAGTAATTTTCTTCACTTTAGCAAAATTCACTTAGAAATGGAAATAGAAATCTCTTTCCAAATATTGACAAAAGCTATAAAATACTGATACATTTATTCAACAAGAAAGGCAAAGGACCTATTATAAGTATTTAACAATGAAAACTTGAGTAAATGAAGAGGCCAAAAGTAAGGGGTTATTATCACTTAAATATTACTCCAAGAATTTATATATAATTTTGGTTATGTTGGAATCCCAGGTGGATTTTTTTGGGAAGCAAAGAGGAAAATTGGACACCACGATTTAAAAAAATCTTATGAAAAATAAATGTGTGAGATTTTACAAGATATTTTTGAATAATGAGAGTGAGGGTAATACCCTACCAGGAGTTACAACTTGTTACAATTTATTAAGCTATGAGAAGCAAAGAAATACGGTTATTGCAGAGAATTACGTGAATAGGCCAGTGGAACAGAATAGAGGGCCTAGAAATATCTATAAGTATATCAAGAGTTTAGTATATGATGAAGTTGCCATTACCATTCATTGGCCAAGGATGGGCTATTGAATAAATGGTGAGCACACAAGTGAATAGCTAGTAGTTGTAATGAATAAATAGTTGGTCATCACTGCAGAAAACAATACCGGAAGGAAGGATTAAATATCTAACTATGAAAACAAACAACTGAAAGTTTAATGAAATAGTTAATGGGAAAAATCGGTAGAAATTCATATAAATTGCAATGGGAGTATTGGGGAGAGCGTCTTTGGAAAGATATAAACTGAGTAAGACTCTCCTTATAGAAAGGCTAATGTTCTTCATTTCAAAAATGTATACAGCATAAAAAGACAAAAAATGTTTATACAACATACAGTAGACAAAGGGTTACTATACCCACTCCTAAAAATATTTATGTCAATTACTTTACAAAAGAGCAAACAATCCAATTTACCGCCAGAGGCCATAAGATGGTATATCTAGGAAGAGAAAATGCAAAAGGCTACTAATGTTAAAAGATGCCCGCATCAAAAGTGAAAGATCCAGTGTTAGTGAGAGTACATTAAATGAGAACATTGTGTGTGGGACACGCCTCAGCCTCTTTGGAAAATCTTCATAGCAGTTTGGAGGTATATATATATATATATATATATATATATATATATATATATATATATCCCTAAATTGTATACACATATTAGGAGATGTTATCTATGTATTACTTTTCGAGGTTGAATTGAATTATGGTAGCAATATGTCATATGATGTTCGCGCAAATGATAGCATTAATCAAATAAATGCCAGCATCATTCATTGTATGACAATTTTAAAACAATTTTTTCCTTTCTTAAAATGTGTGTACATTTTTTGGCACCGTGTGTGTGTGTGTGTCTTTACCATTTAAAAATAGAATTAAAACACCCATACAAGTTACAGGTTTTAAAATGAGTACAGAAAAACTTAAAAAATTCAAAGAAAAGAAGTTCACATTAATCACCTTGGGAGAATGAAACTGAGAAAAGAGAAAACAATTTACTTTTGTTTTTTTAATCTTGTTGGAATTGTTACAAAAGACATGCACTCTCTTTAAATAAAGCATTCAAAACAAAGACAACTGACACAGAGGCAAACGACCACCGTGGAGGCACTCGCTTAGAGGGGTGCATTTTAAAGGCTGTTTTTGAAGGGGAGACATTCTCGGGAGAACGTGGCAGAAGAGCCAGGGGAGCCGTAGCCAGAGGCTAGATCAGAAGGATGCTTCACCTCTCAGGGGACAGTGGGCTTAGTCTTGAAGAGAGAGGGCAGCCTGTGAATGATTTTAAGTGGGCAGTGATGCGAGGTTAGAAATAATGCCTACGATGCCTGGTCAGAGAGAAGAACACAAAAAGCAGCCACCTCCAGACCCTCCCTTTGGAAGCAGAGGCCTCCTGGCGCTGCACTGCATCATGGGAAACGCCGGCTGGGATGCTCTGTGCAAGTCTCCCGCAGTCCCTGAAAACACCAGCCCCAGCCCGGGTACATGACCTTTAGTGCAGGGCTCCAGCAAACGGTTCCCACGTGTTCTGTCAAGTAGCAAAGTGCACTCTGCTTCACACCACATTTATTTCCCTTTTGGCTGATTTGCCAAAATGCGGTCGATTGATTGAAAATATTATAACTACTAATGGTACCCTAAACTTAATAAATATTATTGTGTTTAATTTTCTAATTTATAGCTCCTCTTAATAATCCAATTTATATGTACTTACTGTAAGTAACAATCGGTTAATTATATGAAGGATAGATTCTTAGAGAGTAAATCTTTTAAATTGTTATAATTTAAGAATGTTGCATGAATATTGCATTAATATTACTATTTCAATACTTTTACGTTTACATAGTTACCAATACTATTGAGCATTAGCTAACCTGTTGGGATATCCTTCCAGGATGTATTTTGCCCAGTATCTCATATATTAAGCATTAGCCTAGAGATGTTTATGGTTAAGTTATAAAATTTGCTGGGAAAAAGTTACTTAGAACCAACAGGGAGAAGGTATGTAAATCATCACGCTTCGAAAGGAAGTTACGCTGAAAACAATCCAACCACATAACCTGCCCCTTCCTGTTGTACTTATATCAGTAGGTAGCTCACAACTGAAATGACCCATAAATCCTGAAACCTTCATCTCCCTGTGTACATGAAACAGGAGGCTTCGATTTAAGTTCAGGACCGACAGCAAATGCTTACAAGGGAATATAAAATAAACAGATCTAGGTGACTAGTACGCATAACACAGCATATTCTGTTTGGTAGAGAGAGCCTGTTCTATCTGTTGGTGCATTAAATTAGATGACGTTATTCCCTCTCTCTAACATATACTCTATATATACTCGAGAGTGTATATATATACGATATATATGATATATATATATATCGTATATATATTACATATGTATATATACTCATTAATTGTGGTGGCTTCTGCAGAAAATTTACATCTCCACTGTAGTGGAAGCCTGGAGAAATTAATTTTATGTTACTTGGGGGTTTATACTACAACCTTCTTCCTTAGAACAGGGTATAGAAAGCAGGAATCTGGGTTCTGTTGCTGGCTCTCTGGACTGCCAGGGGCTTCCTCTAAGCCGTTCAGCCTAACTGGCTCTAATTTACAACTTGTGGATTCTGTGCAGTGTCCTTGTGCCTTCTGCATGGGGACCTGATACCAGGAACAGCCGTCTCTTGCCCCCATCACCCAACTCAGCGTCAGCCTGCTGGCTGGTGTTCCTCCAGGCACTGCACTACAACAGTGACGGGTGTTATTTCCAGATGCTTCTCAGATCAGCTGGACCAATCAGTCTCCTCAGAACACACTGAGTTACGTCAGCACCTACTGCTGTGCTGGTGCTGTGGAATCTTCCTAACCCACGCGTATAAATCCAGTTTCTTTTCAGAAAGCTGGCGATTCCTTAGGCTTATTATTTCCGAGTGAGACACCCTTCCCAAACCAAACACATGTAAGTAACCTCAAGTTGGACAGTGTTGTCAGGAATTTTTGGCTGCAGACGTTCTTTTGATCACCAACACCTGGTGCTCAGTGAATAATCTATCATTACTTGGCTGGTTATATATAAGCCCATCTGTGCAAAAATGGCCAAGCGCTGGCTGAGAGTTGGCCAGACCCATGCCCTCAAACATGGGTGCCAAGCAGTGATAAGATTAATGACCTTCATAAACCTAGGAAAGCAAGACAGCTGACAAAGTGTTTTAGATGAAGCAGTAATGTGGAGATATAGAAAACACATTACGACATATATAAAATATAAAAACACATTTATATGGTAATTACAAAGCCATTTTAATATATTATTTCATTTATCTTTTCTTTATGAAGATTTTTGGGACATATGAGCTTTACCACCTATGTTTTAGTGAAAAAGCAACACCAATAACACTTGGGTAATCTGTGGATATGAAAATCACGAGTTGCTTATTTTTAGCCTATTGTCATCCTCAAATCCTTGTACACACATTAACTATACCGTCTGAAGTCGTTATCTGTGCTATAACGTCTGCTACAAAATTCTTTATTTAGGTATAATCATAACTGACATGAAGTTGTTTTTTGCTATTTTATAACCTTTTTATAAAACTGGGAATATATTTGCTACATATATGAAATTCCATATATTGTTGAATGTAAATAAGTGTTTATATGTTTTGTCAAGTTTCTGTGCTTGTCTGACAAAGGTAAATCAGGCTACCGCTGTAACCTCAGCAAGCAGTGCGTGTGTAGCAGGGCTCGATGCCAGTTATCCTATCTACAGCTTTATAGCTGGGACTGGGTTTCATTAGCTAGTTTGCTCATCATGCTCACATTGCAGTACTTAAAAAAATGTATATTTGTACATTAAATGTAGGACATTTAAATGAATTTTCTGGACTCCAGTAAAGTCTCAAGAGAATAAGAGAAATCCAATCACTTTATAATATTTGCAATGTAAATTGGTCAAAGGGTCGATTTCCGGTATATTTCCTCCCTCTCCCCAGAAAAATGCCTCAATGTAAGTGGGATCTTCAGGGAAATCATACTGTGGAAATAAGTGACTGATGGTGTCAGTTTATGTTTCCAAAGAAGAGTAGCGTGAATTGAGTATGTGTGTTTGGTAATTTTCTTTACTATATCATAATCATTTTTTGGTCTCTTGAGAACGAAAATCATTCTATTTTATTCTGTACTCTTAACACACAAACAGTGTTTGATGGGAAGATATGCAGATTCTCAATAGACTTAGGGAAGGGTGAAGCAGCCCCAACATAAAATTATACAGAGCACGCACCCATCACAACAGATTTTCCTGTACGCCTCTCCTCATCCCTTTTAGAGCCTTTGCCATAGTGAGTGATCACGGCTCAGAAGTAACACTAAAAACAAAACTATCACAACTGCCTACAGAAGACGCCACCCTCATGGATGTAAAACTGACAAATAACCTGGTGGGGATGCCTTTCCATTGATAGCAGGATGCTAATGCCACTTGTGCCCATCTGGACACTGTACTTTATTGGTGGCTGCTTCTGTGGTATTAAAAAGGGTGTGACTGTCCATGCCTTGGACTAGCGGCACAATTCCTGAAAAATAAAAGGTAATTTGTAGTGAAAACTAGCAAAAGCAAGAGCACACATCAGCAAGTCCTCATCTCAGCGTGGGTGACAATTTTGTCACAGGTCTGCTGGTGCAATGGCATTTGTTTACATGGTTTCTGTGTCAGGAATGTGCTAGGAAGGTTAAATACATGCCCATAGACACCCCAGCCAGGAAGGTAGACAGAACCACGTGAACAACGACTGCACATAAGGTGAGGTGCTGTGGTCGGAACAGGTGGGGAGAAGGATGGAGGGATGACAATCTCAGGCCAAGGGCGCGGCCTGGGTTTCACTGCACCAGTAACGCACAGTGGCCACTGCTGATCGTGAAGACTGATGTGGCAAACTGAGGGACACAGTCACCCAAATTCCCGAGGGCCTTGTCACCCAAATTCCTCAACAGATTCTCTGACTTTAGCCCAGACTTTTCAGTTTCACAAACAATAATGATAACAAAGAACTAGGTTACTGACAACTTTTAAGATACTTATAATTATACTTCACAAAAGTACTAACATGATGGCTATATTAACAGTAAAAACAGGGTACGCTTGAAATTTTAATTTAGAACAAAATTTTGTTTTACAAAACTTCCGTAAATTTTCTTGAGCCAAGTTTATAATTTGTCAGTTTAAATAGATAATGCAAAATATTCATTTTATACGGGTGCTTTATTTACTTTACTCGGGGATAACTGACCTACAATAAAGTACACATATCTAAGGCATTAAATTTGATCACAACCTGGATAGTGAACATATCAGCCCCCACAAAGTTCCCGTGTTCCCTTTGTAATCCCTCCATCCTGCCCCCTTTCACTGCCACTCACATCCCCAAGTAATCTCTGACCTCCTTTCTGTTACTATTAGTTTGAATTTTCCATAACTTAATATAAAAATAATATAATACATAGTATTTTTTCACCCAGCATAATTTTAAAATATTCATCTATGTTATTAGTGTATCGACCATTCACTCACTTTTCTTGTAGGTACTCTGTCATTACATGACTATATCACAATTTGTTTCTCCATTCACCGATACATGAAGACTTGGGTTGTCCCTCAATATACGAGTAGCCTATCTTGATAAATATTTCATGTGCCCTTGAAAAGAAGGTGTATTCAGCTGTTGTTGCATAGAATATTCTATAAATGTCAATTAGGGCAGGTTGTTTGGTAGTGTTGTCTAAATCTTCCATATCCTTACTGATTTTCTGTGTTCTGTTGCTGAGCAAGATGTATTAAAATCTTCCACTTTAATAGTGAATTTTTTTTTCTTTTTTTTTTCTTTTTGGCAGTTCTATCAATTTTCACTCTATGTATATCGAAACTGTTATTAGGTATATAAACATTTAGGATTATTATGTCCTCTTAGTAAATTGACCCTTTATCATTACAGAATTTTCTTCTTTATCACATTCCTTGCTTTGAAATCTACAAGTCTGTACTTAACAAAGTCAAGCCAGCTTTTAAATATTTTAAACTAATATTAGCATATCTTTTTCCATCTTTTTATTTTTAATCTATTTGTATCTATATATTTACAGTGTTTCTTTAGATAGTATATAGGTATATAGGTAGGTGTAGCTTTTCTATCCAATCTAAAAATGTCTGCCTTTAATCAGGGTGTCGAAAACATTTACATTTAATGTTATTATTTATGTGGTTTAATTCAAGTCTGTCATCTTATTTGTTTTCTATATTTCCCATCTATTCTTTGTTCTTTTTTCTGCCATTTTGTTTTAATTACTTTTGTGCCTCCATTTTATCTTGTTTATTGGCTTATCAGCTATAATGTTATTTTAATTGTTGCTTAGGGATTATATATTATAGTATTCATCTTTATCAAAGTCTGTTTTAGAGTGATGTTATGCTACTTCTCACTAGTGTAAGAACTTTCAAAAATCTTCCAATTTTTCCACACTCAGCTTTGTACTATTGTGGTCATACATTTTTATACATGTTATAAAGCCTACAATACATTCTTTTATTTTTGTTGAGTTAATTATTTTTTTTAAATTAATAAAAAATATGTATTTAATCATGAAGTTGGCATTCCCAGTTACTTTATTTCCATCTGATATAATTTTCCTTCTGCTTCAAGTACTTCCTTTAATGTGTATTGTATTGCAGTTCTGCTAGTGATCAATTCTTTCAGCTTTTATATGTCTGAAAAAGTCTGTTTCACCTTCATTTTTGAAATTCATTTTTGATGCATATAGAGATCTAAGTTGAAATATTTTGTTCTTTCTGTATTTAAAGCAGTGTATTTTTCATTTCAGACACTGCAGTTTTCCTCATTAAGAGTTAAATTTAGGCCTGTTTTGTATCTTCCATGTCTCAATTTAACTCCTTGAATGTATGGTACAGTTATAGTGACTATTTTAAATTCCCTGTGTGTCACTTTGAACATCTGGGTCAGTTCTGGTTCAATTTTGATTGATTAATGTTTTCCCACACTATTGGTAATATATTCTTTGCATGACTTGTAATCTTTGATTGAATGCTAAACATCATTCACTTGCCATGTTGGATGTTGAATATTTTTGTATTTCAAGAAATATTCTTGGACTTTTTGTTGAAATATAGTTAATTATATGGTAATAGTTTGGTTTGTCAGGGTTTTGCTTTTCAGATTTGGTAGTTTGGTCCATAGAAGCATTTAGATTAGAGAAAATTATTTCCCACTACTGAAGAAAGGTCCTTCTGAGTATTGTAGCCAGTGCCCTGTTAATTATGAGGTTTGCCACCCTGGCTGCTGGAGAGGAGCACTATTCCCTACCCTGTGTGAGTGCTAGATATTGCTTCTCTAATCCTTTCAAATAATTTTTACTATAGTCTCTGGGTTCTTTATATAGTTTCTGTTTCATTTTGTTTTATTTCTCTCCAGACTGTGTCCTATAAACTTTAGCTTCCAGACTTTCAGACCTGTCTTTTCAACTTAGGGAATCTGCTGGGCTTTATCTGGGAAGTTCCTCCCTGTAAAACACCTTGAAAATTCTCTCAAGGCAATGAACTGGGGCCATCATAGAGGTCACCTCATTTTTCTCTATCTCTCAGGAATAACTGCCCATTGTTGCCGGTGTCTTAAAAACCACAGTTTCATATATTTTGTCTTTTTTTTGTTGTTGTTTGTTTGTCTCAGGCCAGGAAAGAATAAATCTAGTCCCTTATTCACCATCTTGACGGAAGTGGAAGACAGGCATTTTATTATTACAACCATTGTTAAAAATCTACCTTGACTTGAATGTGCTAATCAAACAGAAGAAACACTCTTTTTATAGTGTCATCCAATTCAGACTATTCTAGGTTAACAGACAGATGACAAGAATCAGTATTCCCATCTTTATTTTTTCTTTATTTCGTCTTTTACCCAGTCATTCTTTAGTAGTATGTTGTTTAATCCCCACATATTTATGTTTTTTTCTCACTTTCTTTTTGCAGTTGATTTCCAATTTCAAAGCATTGTGGTTGCAGAATATGCTCGGTATGATTTCAAACTTCTTAAATTTGTTGAGGCTAGTTTTGTATCCCAACATATGGTCTGTCCTTGAGAATGTACACAAGAGAAGAATGCATAATCTGGTGCTCTGGGATGAAATGCTCTGTAAATGTCAATTATGCCCAACTGGTCTAATGTGTCATTTAAGGCTGATATTTTCTTATTGATTTTTTTGTACAGATGATCTATCCATAGCTGACAATAGGGTATTTAGGTCTCTATTATAATTGTTTTGTCAGTTTCTCCCTTTAGTTCTTTTTTTTTTCCTAATTAAATTTTATTGGGGTGATGATAGTTAATAAAGTTACATAGGATTCAAGTACATAATTCTGTAATACATCACTGATATATCACATTGTGTTAGTGGGGATAGTGAGGTAGAAGAGGGTAGAGGTGGTGAAATATATAGTGACTAAAGGAGACTTGACTTTGGGTGGTAAACACACAATGCAATATATATATGATGTACTATAGCATTGCACAATTGAAACTTATATAATGTTATTTATACACCAATGTCACCCCAATGAATTTGAAAAAAAAAAAAAAATATTGCTAGGTATACTCACCCTGAAGCAACTTGTGTCCAGACCTGAAAAGCTTGGGGTCTAGGACACTCAACACAGAGAAATTAGGAATTTATCTGAGAGGGTGTCATAGACTTCCACTGGACAGCAGATGATAGTTGAGAATTACTGCTTAATCATTTGCTTGAGGATAATGAGTATTTGGAGTTGAAATAACAATAAACAAGTTTCTTAAACTCAGTGGAGGTAATGCAAACATAGTGATAACACCAAAAGTTTTCTAGAAATGTATGTTGCAAAATAGTAGCTCAGAGAAGGAACCATAGAACTGACAGATCTAGGAGCACTTGGAATCCACAAAATAAGACATCTACCATTCTATAGATCCTTTCCCCCCATTATGAGCAATGATTGCTCATGTGTCTCTGGATCAGCTCCACTTCATAAGTGGCTTCTCAGACTCAGGTGTGATTGTGAATGGAAACTTTCATGGAAATATTTTTGATGTTGTGGTTAGTAGGAGAAGTCACATTTCAGTAAAAGACTGAAGATAATGTTTTAAAGGAATTGATATTCATTTAGTGTTCAAAATACTAAAAATACCCCATAGGTTTTCTGCTTAGCAGGAACATATTAATTACTTGTCCTTAGGGATAAAGAAGAAGGTTTGCCTAGAGAAGCACTTATTTAAAAAGAAATATTATTAGTAATAGCTTTTGAAATCAAAATATTAATCTGAAAAATAACAAGGTAATACAAAACATCAATCTAACCTTTGATATTAAATATATTCATATAATTAAATTAGAAAGAGAAAAATGGCAACATTTCAAATATGTGCTTCTTCCTACATAAGGTCTCTAACTTTGAGGGCTTTTAATTAGTTCTACATTCAACTCTTAATTGATAATAAAGGGAACAAGGCAGAGGACAATATAAAGTGCCATGAAAGCTGAACAAATCGGGAATTTTGTAAGAAATAGCTATATAACATGAAGACAAAAAACTGCTGACTCATGAGGTATGTCATAACAATTGGTAAAATATTTTATCATGTCATTAAAAATTAAGTTGACCTGTTACTTTACTTAAGCAGAAGAAAAGCTCTGGGAGATTTGGCTCAAGGAAACACTCAAATGAGCTATCTCTTGCTCTCAGCAGAAGTATTAAATTGCTAAGAGGAAAGAGAAAGGAGAGAGAGAGAGAGAGAGAGAAAGAGAGAAACTCTTGAGCTCTTATTTCTTTCTGGCTTGACTGTTGACAGCCTGAACCAACTGCCCAGCCAGAGACACAACGCCTCTGGCTAGAGAGAGAAGACTGCATTCCTGATAAAAGCACCTTGGGCTCAGTTTACTTTTCCAAGTTAGCTTTAAAGCAGTTGAGATACAGAACTGCAGGGTCTTTGCCAATATATAAAATCTGACCTGTTTGGGAAAAATATAATTAACTTTAAAAACTGATGGTAGATATAAGGGTTAAAAGATAGTAAAGAGAAAAATTTTATATTATTTCTATTATCTAAATCTATTTACTCATAGAATATGAATCCATAGCTGTGGTATTTTAAATACATTTATGAATTCAAAATAACATAAAAGTATATTATATAGCTATTGATATTTGATGCTGATAATGACATTGCTAAATTTAATTAAATATAAAAGGTATATCAGAACATAGCTATCGCATTTGAACAAAATTAGATAAATGCGTTTCTCTTAGAATCACTGTCAAATGTATCACAAGGTCACTTTCAAACAATTAAAATTCTGTTTCTGTTTCTGTGATTTTATTTTATCGGACGTCTACTTCCCCATTTTGTTTCCCACTGCTCGGCGCTCTTCCATGACACCTAGTAATTGATTGATAAATAGTTGGTGATTCAACTGAATGAACCATTGACCATTATTGGGATTTTAAAAAGTAATTGAATGAATAACCTTACGCAATAAATTGATGCTTTGCCCACATGCTTCTCACAGAAAGATGAGTGAACAACAATGTAAGTCAGGTTATTACACTCCCCCCTAATTACTCTCCTCTAGTTTTCTATCCCACAAGGGAAACAAAATCCAAACTTCTTACCATGGTCTATGAACCTCCGTGATCTGGGCCAGCAGACTTCCTCAGATGTGCCACCTCATGCCCTGCGGAGGACTCTGGGCACTAGCTGACCCCTCTACTCAGACAGCTCTGCCTTCTGGATCTTCCCACGCATGGTTCTTTCGTGCCATTTAGGTCTCAGTTCAGGGTCCTTGAGACTCAAACTAAAGTAACCTCCCATCCTACCCTATTCTTTCTTGAGGTTGTGATCCCATGTTGATCTCTATCATAGCTCTTGTCACTGCCTCACATTAGCTTAATAAATAAACATTTATTTATTTCTCTTGAATTGCCTTCTCCCCTCTCCCACCCTGAGAATATACAAGGTCCATGATAAGGCCACTGACCCTCTCTTTTCCATCACTGTAGTTTTGGAACCTAGAACAGTGCCAGGCACATTGTAGGGCTCCCTTATTTACACAGTTAAACAACAAACCAGTGAATAATTGAATGAATGAATGAATGAATGAATGAACAAATAAATGGAAAGTATACAAAATTTATCAACCAAGATCCAAAGGATGGTGAAAAATAAGTGTTTTTTAGAATGAAACTATAATAGGCTGGAAAGCTATGTTGCTATTAGTCATTTCTCTTTTTTTTTTTAATGAAGGGCCATGCCATTAAAGAAATGTCATTGGTCTTAGAATATAGCACAGTGATTATGTTGAAATGATATAAAGGAAAAACTGTCTCATGGAAATTCAACTGTATTGCATTAAAAGGTCCTGGATTCATTCTTAAATGCTAAAAATTTAAAGAAAATATTCTTGAATAATAATAATAATAATCACAAGCACAATAGTACATATATTTTGGGCAAGAAAGCAAAGCTATTAAAAATTTGCCATCTCAGGGAATAATTTTATAGCATGACACATGTTTCTTGAGTTAGGGATGGGGGTGTTTTGAGAATGTATTTCTAAAAATTACAACAGATAATGAAAAAACCAAGCTTAATGGGTGAGAGTTGTTTTAGTCTCCAAGTCTAATATGAATAGGTACTACTTAAACTGTTGATAATAGAACCATCAGTTAAGTTTTATAGCAGAGCTGAGTAAGAAATCAATCAACAAAATATTAGTAATCCATCTGCTCATCACAACAAACTCTGGCAGACAACATTATTACCTTAATGACCTGATATTGGGAGGGTAAAAAGTAAGAAAAATGGCTTCGCCTCTCCCAAAGGCATGCAAATGGTTCCAAATCAATTTGAATTTATAGCTGTCCTGGGTTATCTATAATAATAACCTCATTCCACAAACATTAAATTTTGAATACCTTTTAAAAAACCAGAATCAATACACATTCAAAACAACCAGGTGCTCTATTTAGGTGTCATTCTGATAGAGCTGAATGGAAAGGCTGTCATAAACAACCCAAGTTTGAAAATCATAGCTGTGGATATATTTTGAGATGTCACTCATGGAGTGTTTGTAAGATACCTCACACTTATGCATGATAGTAAAATAGAAAGTGTAGTTCAGCTGAAAAAAATTACTAAGGGAGATGAGGTATAAGTCACTTGTCAAAGACCAAAAAATTGTTTCTTCTGGCAATTTTTAGGGAGGTAGAAAAGCAGAACTACAAAAGTTACCATGAAAATCCTTGTAAATTCTCAAGGGGTGGTAGAAGTTGAGAAATAGGAGATAGAAAGTATATATTTGTGTCAGAAAATTTTGCACAATGGAGTGACAAGCGGAAACATGTACCTGGAAACTATATGTGCTGGATATCTGCTATTTGTCACTTCAGGTCCACTTTCTACCTTTCTCCACACTGCTTTCTGCCCCAGAAGGCTGACCTGTATGAGTTACATTGGGCCTCTCGTTGGTTTTGGTCAACTGCAAGCTCTACAAGTAAAAGGAGAAAGGGCCCGAGATATTTATTTCTCAGGCCTCACTGAATCTAACAGCCAAGGCTGAGAACTGAACATTGTAGCAATGTGCATAATATTTACAGCTGATTTCATATAATCACCTACCACCAAACAGAAGTTGAAGGAGGAACTTGAACAAAGTCTGGGGGTTAATGACCCCAGACAGAAGGTGGCAAAACTAAGATGCTCATTGTCACACTCAGTTACTTTCATCAGTCATCCTTGGATTTAAAATAAAATGTCTTATTTTACTTCCCAATTTAAAGGAAACAGGAAAAAGACAATTGGAATAGAAAAATAAATTCACACAACATGTCACACGAGAGAAAGAGGCTATGGCCCTCCCTGGGAATAACGATGTTGGCTTTATAAAAGAAATGTTATTTCCTTGGCCTGACAATACTTGAACGGAATTGTACCAACAAAGATAAAGGACTGATTGCAGTAGAGAAGGGTTGAACAATTGTTGAGATCAAAAATATGTGGATACCCTTAAAAGAGTTCTGTGGGTTCGGGAATAAAAAAGACTGTATAAGAAGATCATGAAGAGGCGAGATGCCACACTGCCTAGAATCAGACCTGGAAGTCGAACAGAAATTTGGAAATAAAAAGTGGAAAAATGGGAGTCAAAGCAACTCACCCCCAGAACGCTGGAAAGGGATAATCATATTTCATAAGCGAGGGAAACATACTTCCTTCTATAAGTTTCAACAAAATGAAAATAAAACCATTACCATCAGCATTGCTATCTTTTCAATAACTTAAGGCAAAAAAAGAAAAAAGAAAAAAAAAAAAGAAAAGGAGGGAAAAAAGATAAAGTCTGTTTACACAAGAAAGAAAAGCTGAATCTGGAACACAAACTCAGAGGTGTTTTGTTTCTTTTTTAACCTTTGTGATATACACTGAAGATAAAAATAGCATCTAACGGCTGGACAGGGTGCAGGAAGTGATACAGAAGTCTCCTGGTTTCAGATAAGGTGTACTTATAAAATGTTGTGGGTAAATTTCATTCCGAGGTGCTAACTGTTTGTAGGATTAGAGTTAACTATTTCCTGAAACAAACATAAGTCTGGCAAGGATACGTTCCTCCTGTGTGAGGTCCCTGCAGGTATCATGTCTGCGTGCTGTCAGAACAGGCAGACCTCACTCAGAATCCCCCCTGTGGCTATTGAACAAAACTCTGATTCAGAAAGGGACTGACATCTTGGGGACTAAAACCAAGTGGAAAGATCGGCCTGGCATTTCAATGATACATCTTACTTTTTTCTTCAGTCCTATGGATAACTAACAGATGGCTAAACTATCCATCCTTACTCTCACACCTGAAATCTTCATAGGGTGTTCACAGTGTGCATTTAAAAATCTGTATTCCAGAGGGTTGCTTTGGGCTAATGACTGATCTTTAGATTAAATGTATATTTTAAAAATATACAAAATCCTGTGTATTCTAATCATAAGAATTAACTAAAAGTGTGCAAAGCTTTTTAAAATAGCAACTATCGGACTATATTTGATTTTTACATATCCGATGAGTTTTATTGCCTAGCAAAAGTGTACCTTAATGGAGAAATGCCTTAGAAACTTGCTTTTGGAGGAGACAGATGATAGGTAGGTAGGTAGGTAGGTAGGTAGACAGAGTAAATCAATAGGCAATCCTACAGGGCACTACCTGGCACTATGCGGTATAAGGACACACCGAATGCTTTAAATGCATTGGTGCATGTAGACCCTTAAAGAAGTCTGTCACGTGGGTACTTTCGTTTTACCATTTAACCATACAGAGATAATAAAGAGGAGAGCCATGACTCTTAGTCTGATGACAACGCCTATGCTTTTTTCCCTCTTGGAATTATAAAGTTTTAAAACTTGAGATTTATAGAAAAGTTGCAAGAATTGTACAAAGAAATCTCATATGTTCTTCCTGCAGACTCCCCAAATGTTGGTGTTTTACCACATTTAGTCTCTCTCTCTCTCGATATACGATATATATAATATATACTTACATACACATATATATGCATGTAACTTTTTCAAATATTTTGAGAGTTTTTATTTTCGGTGAGTAATAAAATTATCTTACATAAACACAATATAGTTATCGAATCAGGAAATATTGATATAAGACAGTAATTTAACAAACCTGATTTTTATTTGTAAATTGTGCCACTTATATCAATAATATTCATTATATACTAAGTACTATTCAGGCCCAGAGTTCAGTCCAGGGTCACGTGTTGCATTTGGTTTCATGTTCATTTAATCTATTTAATCTCCTCTGATCTGATACAGTCCTTCAATTTGTCTTCTTTCATGAGTTTTTCATTTTCTGTTGACTATAGGCCAGTTATTGTGTAGACTGTCCCTCAGTTTGGGTTTGTTTGATATTTCTTCAATGTCAGGAGACACATGCCATCGATTTGTTCCAATATATTAACTTTGATCATTTGGTTACAGAGATGTCGGCCAGATTTTTCCACTGTTGTCATCATTTTTCTTTTTATTAGGAATACGTGTTTTCTGGGGAGATAATTCAGGCCATGCAAAAATCGTGTTGTTAATGAAACTTCTACCACGAGTTTTAGCATCCATTGATGACCCTTGCCTGAAGCTATTATTATTACGGTAGCTGCCAAATTGTGGCTTTTCTAAATGAGTCATTCCTTCTACATTTGGCTCAGGGGTGCAGCCCACCCTCTGAGAGGAAGAGCCCTTCTAACCACTCATTGACTTACACATTTATTTGGTTAAATCTATACGGATACATGGGTTCCTATGTTTTTACTGGGTTATAATCTATTGATTATAATATCATATTTATTTTGATATTAGATTTACCCAATGGGAGCCCCCTCAAGCTGGATCCTGTGATTTTTGGCATGTTTCTATTGTTATGTGAGTCTTTCCTTATTTTCTGGAGCTGGAAGATGTTCCAGGGTCATGTGATACTTTCACTGGAATCAACCCTAATCCAGAGTAAACTTTCTCCCAAAGCCCCAAATTTTTAGTGGAGGAAGTGTTTAGAAACCAAGCCTTGAGTGGCAGGTCTGCTCATTGCTCCCATGATGCACAGCTTCTAGATACTGTCAGAAGCCAAAGCTGGGAACTATGTGTGTTACACACAACAATCTGTGTCTATGACGGCCCTGAGTTTATAGTGATCACTGTCCTTCCAATCAAGCATTGAAGAGTTTAATCTAGACTTCTCCTTTTCAATATTTTTGTTTTCTTCTCTATCCTTGATTTGCTTTTATACCATAAAATATTAATGTGGTTCCAAAGGTGAAAACTATACAAAAACATATATTCAGAAGAGTCACCGTTGTTCCCTTAACCCATCCCACGTCACTGCCTTCCTCTTGGTCTTCCAATTCCCTCTATTTCAATTCACCCCATAGGTAATGATCTCATGTGTTTCTGGTTTATTCATCCTGTTTCTTTTATAAAAATAAGTAGACACATGCGTAGTTTCTTCTTTCTGAGGAGTCCAGCGCCTGGTGAAAACCCTATGAGTGAGTTTTCAGACCTGACCTGCTTTACCATGCAGGCGTCCCCACACCAGACTTGGGTACAGACAGCGCACTGAGGTCTCGGAAGGGAGGTGCACTCGGGGTTCAGGCCCGCCAGCCCCATCACGCCCTTTCCCATATCTGCATTCCCACCCCTGGCGCTCTCATTCCCAGGTATCTTATCTGAGGCCTCCTGATGGGGATGGAGGGGGACACCTGGCAGACACCTGTCCCCTCTGACTCACTGCCCCTTACTGCTCCACTTCGAGTCCTCCGCCATCACATACACCTGGAGTCCATAACACTGCTGGAACCTCTTGTTCAGGGCTCTGTCAACAGTGGGGTGACCCCACATCTGTGCTGACCCACCTGACTCGACCAGTGCGCCCCTCCATGGAGGAAAGTGGAACTCACGGTCCAATTGGTGCTTCCTTTGGTGTTAGGCTCTTGCTTATACCATCACAGGAAGTGCCGACAGCCTGACTTGTTTGAGGCCTGTGGCTTTAATAGGCTACTCTGGCACTGGCAGCTCAGCTCTCACTCTCCAGCCCAGCTGAGCTCCTGACAACATCCCCTTTTACACAAGGGGTAACATAATATAGATCACCTTTTGCATTTTGGGTTTTTTCATCTAGTGACACATTCTATAAATTATTCCATACTACTGTGTAGAAAGCTTTCTCATTCTTTTTCCCAGCTGCATAGTACTACCTAGATGGTTAGACTTCCCTAGATTTAGGCATTTAGGTAGTTTCCAACGTTTTCAACTGCAATTACGTTGTATATAGTATGTATTTTCCACATTGTTGGAAAATAAGTT
This sequence comes from Rhinolophus sinicus, assembly GCF_057876585.1. Taxonomy (NCBI): domain Eukaryota; kingdom Metazoa; phylum Chordata; class Mammalia; order Chiroptera; family Rhinolophidae; genus Rhinolophus; species Rhinolophus sinicus. The sequence continues at coordinate 5,757,146 of NC_142502.1, read as the reverse complement.
CCTTTGTCCAGACAACATATATTTACAAAACACTATCTTGAGTAAACTTGCAGCATGATTTCTAGAATAATTTTTGCAATCAACTCTTTAAAACACAGAAGCCAACTGTTCAGATTTATCAAGTATTTCCTTTTAGTGCAGTGGTGGGTAAAGATTCTCTGACTATGAGTTCTGAAATTTTATGCTAACAAATTACCAAATTGCCTCAGTGCAGAAAAGAGACCCACACAGCAAGTGTGTCACTGGGCTTTACTCTTTTGAAGGGGGGGCGATTCTTGACATTGTAGGATTTTTCCCCCCCTCAACTGCAGTAACAAGTATTTGGCCTAAGGATGATAATCAAAAGCTCAAGAAAAAAAAAAAAAAAAGAAAAGAAAAGATCTACATCCAAGGTAATTACCATGGGAGAGCAGCACAGTGTCCCCAGCAGTCCGTCCCAAGCGCGAAACCACCTCTCTTCAGGACCGCAATACTCTCCCCTGCCAGGTCCACGTTCCGTGGGTGCCTGATTTCCAATGGAAATGCGTTTGTAAGCCAGAGACTTCTGCTCTGTTCTTATTTCTGAAGCCTGCTTTCAACGCATTCCTCTTCCTACCTTGCTCCCCCATCACCTTTCACTGTTCACCATTCTACTCCGTGAAAATGTAGCAAATTGCAGTGTGTTCTATGAGGTTCAAGTGAGAAGAATAGAGTTGTTCAGATATAAAGAACAAACATAACACAGGCCAGTCCTCGGGTGAGAAAACAGTACTTTCTTATGCGGATGCTTCTATGTCCCCATCAGTAGAAAAGTCTGAGGTCAGAAATCACAGGTAAGTGGCACATTCATGGCAAGTACCTACTTGCGGGCTAGGATGTTTTATTTTTACAGATAGGAATCAATTTGTTCTAAATTGACTGAAGTTCATTTACACAAAACAGAACCTTTGTACAATTGAGCAAAAACTGACAAGACAGTATTCATTCTGAGTCTCTCAAATGGAAAAGAACAGTTCACAACTACATGACGAAGGTCTCCCTCTGGCATTTCGGATTTACTGGTGTTTTATGAAGCCAGTTTTCTGTTAGAGGGCAGTTCTCTGCCAGAGGCAGAAACAGGCAGGACCAACTGTTGCCTTTTATTCTTAAGTGAAGCCGTAGCAAAGGTAACATATCTGTTGCCTTTCCAATTTCTTTCCTGTAAACTGCATGAGTCATTTATAGGTCACATACTCATACACGAATAGGATTCAAATTACCGACAGACTCATCCAAATACCAGTGGGTCAGATCGTCAGTGAGCATTTCCTCTGTCCCCGTTTCCATGCACAGCACAGGTGTGACTTCCCTAAGAGCCCCCATGACTGCCTGTGGGGAGGGTGTGCTCTGAAGTGGGACAAAGGACTCCGCATATGTCTCTTCCTTCTGGTCCCGATCAGTATCGAGGGCAGAGGGCTGCTGACTGCCACTGCCTGCCCCTTGCCAGCCACCTTCGTCTCATCGCCAGGAATAGAGAGGGCTCATCTGATGGCCAGCGTTCGGCTTGTGAATTGGGCCATGTGTACTGTCAGTGGGGCCAATGAGAGGCGGGGTATTAGAGCTGGGAGCACTGCGCTTGTGGTCCGAGCCTGCTGGTCACTGAATGATACCAACCCTGAGGCCCCAATCTACACGTGGGCACCAGAAGGCCCTCTTTGGCCTCAAGCCTAACCAAACCGTGTGGCCTGCCCTTGCCTTACTAGGGACACATAGTGCAGCTTCGGGCACAGGTCTGGTGACAGCCAGCCAGGCCTTCACCTCTTATTTCATGCAGGTGCTTCTGCACGTGACTCCCCAGGAACGAGAGGGGGTGGCCACCCTGTGTGTACCAAATGCACCCAACCTTCCCTCGCGCACCCACAAGCTCACCTGCTTGCACTCACGACTGCAGACTGTCGGTGTGACTCAGATGTCCACCTCCGCACAAGTCCGTTCCACAACTCAGAAATCATCTGTCTTCAACACGTAAACTCTTACCATGCAGAATAATCTTTTGTGTTTTATATTTTTAAAAACTCATTTCATTATTTTGGAAAGTCTTATGAAATAGGGAAATACCCTCTATAAATCGATGTTTATAGAACCTTCCCGTAGAGCTCAGTGTCAGGGCGTCAGCTCCACACTGTCGTGAAGAGTCTGTTCCCTGGGTTCCCCCAAACGGGTTTCAAACCTGGCTCTAAGAATTACTAGTTAGGTCACATGAGGTGGTGGCTAAGGTTGGCCTAGTTTCCTCATCTCTCCAATGAGGAAAATGACATTTACCACACGGGGTTTCTGTTAGAATTAAATGTGATGATGTACAGAGATTTCGTGGGATGGTGCCTGACGATATTAACTGCCCAATAAACTGCATCCATCATTGTCAGGTCATGAATATTGTGAAAAAAATATGATTCAGACCGAATGATAGAAAATCGACCTTCCACATGAAACTGAAAAAATTTAACAGTGAAAGCTATAATTAAATATTTCAGGAATGTCTCATAAACTAAGGTTTGTTTTAACAATTCATGTGAGAATTCTTCACTAGAAACGTATTTTCTCAGCAAAGGCTCCACAGCACTGGCTTTGTGTCTAATTAATTTTATGTTTTCTCCATCACGTTAAAAGATCCCTTTGAGAAAATCAAATCTATCATATTCTGAAACTCTGCCTGTCACAGCAAGAGAGTGTAGACATTTACATTTCGTAGTTCACCTTTTTAGTCACTTAGCTTTTCTTTTTCTTTTTTAAGATGAAGACAAGTTGTCTTCATCTTAAACCAAGAAGCCCCAGGGAGAGCCATCACTGTCTGTGTGCCCTGCCGAGGGCGCTGGTGGCCTTGTGCAGACACAGAGACCCGGGGGTGGGGGTGGGCATCTGGGTGTATGCTAAGAACAGAAGTTCCAGTACCTTCCAAAGGGGGTCAAATCACAGAGACTTGGGGCTCAATAGCAAGCTGAAAACCAGCGCACCCACATTAATATTTTATTCTTTGGGAATGTGGTTAAAAGATTAATCGATAGTAATGATGAAGAAAGCCATTTTTTAAGTGAGCTGAGGAGTCTGAATTATAAAATATTTGAAAACAAAAGCATTTTTATCATTTTCAATCCTTTATGGTATCAAATTCAGCTCCTGTAATATTGACAGACATTTCTTGGGGGATGCTTTTAAAAAACAGCATGAGTGATTTACAATTAGTATGGAGAATTATAACACATAAGCTGATCGTTTCGAAGTGATTTATACATTTAATCAAATTTTCATAATTGTCTCTAATATCCCCTACATACTTAGGCCTCTTTTTTTCCCCCCTCAAGAGCATAAAGATATCTTGAGTATAGCTCTATACCATTTAATCCTAAATGAGTGGGTTCTACAATAATGAGATTACTACATAAAGACTTTGTGCATATTGTCTGCACCTCTATATTAAACATAAAATCTAAAGTACTACATGGAGTAAGGCACCTGCCTTTCTATTATCATTTCCCACAACCTAGTCTGATGCGCTACCGGAAAACCAGATCATTCTTTCATATTCGCATCGCTACGGGTAAATATCACAAATTCTTCTGCAAAGCATTACATACTTCCCTCCACCCCCCTCGGTGAGCAGCTACACTTGGCTTATTCACTGGGTCATCCAACATTTCAGGGCGAGCTACCAAGACGGTCTTTCTGCGACCAGACCATAATCACTAGGCCTAAAATTCTGTCACTACATTTATATTTGATAGGATGCGACCTGGTGACTGACACGGTTAGTCATCACCTAGCTCTAAGTGCTGTCTTCGCCTGGCTCTCCTCCTCAGTCCCCCTTCCTTTCCGTCCTGGATAACTGTGCCTGCCCTAAGTAAATAAAACGCGCTCTAGCTGTTCACGTGTCATTAGCTCACAGAAGCAGGTAAGGCGTGGGCTCAGGTGCTGACGGACTACTCTGGTGGGTACTGAGGTGTTCCGTGCCCTCGGGGCCTCCTCAAAGCACTGAGACGTGGACTGAAAGGTTCTGGGCTGGAACCCAGCTCCCCAGAGATCACTGAGATGATGTCCTACAGTAAGTCGCCCAGGAGCGCGTGGCTGTGGCGCTGATGTGTGATCCATCTGCGTACAAGGACAGGTCATCCTGAAGCTTTACGGTCTGGCTCGCCAGTGAATGTGTGGGGAGTCCTCGGGCCACATTTTGTTAACACAACAGACTGCGGCAAGCCTTTAATCTCTGATTCCACATGTGCTAGATAACTTCACTTATTAAACATCACGGAGAGATGCTGCTCGGCTCTAGTTCAAGATCAGCAGCCCCGGTAAGTGCCTTTATGTTTGCAACCTGCTCCAGGCTGAGAGGCGAATGGAGGGGGTCTCCCCCAGGTCTCAGGCCAACGTCACACGCTCCCTCTGCTCACCCTGTGATGCCTGGGCATTCCCATTAACACGTTTTGTCTCACGGACCTGTCCGAACCACACGGATTTATCAGGTCTACACTCTAGTAACTGGTGCAGTACGTAATGGAGAGCTAACTTTTATATCTAAGAACGCATCTGAATTCTTCAAAGTCCAGAAGCATTTGCAACAACAAAGAAAAAGTAATCACAGGATATGTCAGTAACTAAACTCTGAGGTTAGTCCAGTGTCTCATTCAATATCTTATCCTCAGCAAGTTCACTCCATGAAAGCCTTTTTTTTTGAACTGTGAAATACATTTATTACATATTTTATTAGGTTGATGCAAAAGTAATTTCGGTTTTTGTAATTTTTTTTTTAACCTTTTAAACCGCATTTACTTTTGCACCAAACTAACATATGTGTTATTATTTGTACAGATTGCATATTTGTACTTGTTATGTATATCTTGATTGCACATTATTTATAAATAATTTCAGAAGATGAGAATACTCTCATGTCACCATCAAATCTGCAGAATTGTTTTATTCTCCTCCTTCCTGTACAGTACAGGGAGGACCCCCATCTGAGCAGTGGCTCATCTCTCCAACCCATTCCCTCTTTGCAGCGACTGCCTTCTATTGCTTCTCCTTTCCGTCACTGTTGACTTTTTAAGGAAACCTTGTGATCTGCCCGGAGTTTGTTTCCTGTGCCTTATAAACACAGGAACGAGCCGCCGGGCTTGCTGGTCCGGCAGCTTAGGAAACCATGAAGCTGCAGCCGTCCCCCGAGCTCAGGATAACGCCACCACCCCAGTCCCAGTGGGGAGACCTGGGCTCCTAGGGCCCCACAGACTATTTATCAGTGTCACCAGATGCAGAGCAGCATGTGGGCTGGGAAGGCGGAAGTCCCAGCTCCCTCATCTGAGTTTGCCCAGTGAGCTGCTGTGAAATATACTGAGAGTATTGGAACACGGTGCGCTGTCATTCCCTCAGTTCTGCCTGGACAGAGCCCTGGCTCCATATCTGTATGCACATGTGACAAACGAAAATGGAGGCACACATGGGGTGTCTTCAAGGGACACAGTAATTATGCATTCACTGCTCCTTGTTCGCAAGTCAAGGTAGATGAAGCCACTTCAGCTCTGTGTAAACTCTCCCGCAACAAACCAGAATTTGGGTACTTGCGTCCCCCTTGGTTGTGTGAAAGCATGTGTCCTATGGGCCCCAGACAGGCCAGCTGTAAGAATCTTCATGCTGTAAGACAAGTTAAATTTCATCCACCTTAACTTTCCTAGAGGGACATTTTTGCTGTAAATGTCTAAAACTCTTTTAACTAAGATTCTCTGCAGCTGTATTGGTCAGAAAGAATAGTTTTAGGAAGGAAAGTGAAGTTTCACAAAGCGTTGATCAATGTGTACTTCTCTGTGTCTTCATAGTTTTTGTCAGTGAATATTTTCCAAGATGTTAAACAGTAATGGCTTAAAGAAAACTGCCTGCTGTGTGTTCTCCAACTATGTGCATTCAAAAACCCTGGGCAACTGCCAGGTCCCGTGGTTTCTGTACCGCTGGCCGTCAGGCCTGAGGTCCCAGAGCTGCACAGTGCACAGTGAGCGTCCTTTTCAAATGGCAGTGCTGGTGGTCGTCAATATGCATAGGAGACTGTACGTCAAGTATTTCCTTAGCTCATCACTGCACCAAACTATGAACTGAATAGCACTTTGCATTCCTGTTCTATAGACGAGGAAAATAAACCAGAGCAATCAACTATTTGGCCCCGAGTCATGGCTGTGACAGAGGTGGGATTCCAACCTGCATTTACCGCCTCGGAGCCCTCATTCCTGCCCACTGGAGAGCTCCACTCTCCGCACCCATTTCACCGGTTGTGTTTCAAGACACTTGGCATTCTTCTCTTTCTACCAGTGAGTTGACTGTACTTTCAGGCTCCACACTTCATGTGAGTTCATTGTAACATTCCTATGATTTGGGATAGTACATCCTGTGCGTAATTTAAGTATTGTATTAATGTTGACACGTCCCAATGTGTATAATCACAAGACATCCTAAGTTGAAACTTTGCAACATCCCCAGAAAATAATCATTCTGAGTCTCTCTGGCTATTTGTCCTGCCAGAAAATTGTTCTCATTTCCATTTATTTTCAGTTACTTCCTGCTGGCATGAAAAACCTCTATATATTCTTGTGTATAAAATGGTCCTCAGGCATAAGCAGAAGAAATAGGAACACTTTCGACTGTGTTGGTAACTAAAGAAAAAGAACTATGGGCAATTTCTTTAAGAGGAAACCTTCCTGACCTTGGGTAAAGTTAACCGCTCCCAACTTGGGGTTTCCAGTGTATCCTGCGCAACACTGCATGTTATTATACCCTTGAATATGTTTTACAAGTCCATCTTTCTCCCCAGATAGTAACTACTTGAGAGACGATACGTGGTGTGCTTGCTGCTGTTTGCTCAGACCTCAGCACAGTTACGGATGTAGACTACATGCTTAATACAAGTATGTGATTGTGGAAGAAAGGAATGGAGAGAGGAAGAGAGAGGGGAGAGGAGGGGATAACAGGGGAGGGGAGGGAAGGGGAGGAGGGAGTTAGGGGGAAATTGAGGAATGGAAGGACTAAGTGGTTAATTATATTAACTTGCTGTGTGATTTATATACATATTAAACAGTCTTATTTTTGTATCATTTCCGACATTGCTAGGGTAAAAGAACAAACCACAATTACATACAAAATGCCCCGAGTAACCCCTCTGAACTAGATTCCAAAGAAAAGAAGGAAAAATGGTCAGAAACACTAGGAACAGTCATGGCGTTATCAGTATTCCCAGGAGAATTCTGCAAGGCTTCAGCTGTGCTCTTTTAGAATAGCCAGGTGTTATAAAATCTGATTCTTTATTGATGTGTTTTATCTAAAACTTGGCTCTAAAGTGTATTTGTTTGTTTGTTTTGTTTTGACCTGAAAGGTTTAGAAGCTAGAGCAATTGTCATTTAAACATTGCAATAAGTTTTCTATCTCCCACAATGTGAGGGTTTAAATCCCCCCTTGGAGAGAGTATTTCACTGTTCTGAGTAAACCACCTAAATGGACATTTTGGTTAAAACCAAATGAAAGCTGGTCCCCTGCTCTGAAACGCAGACGTTCGGGGTGCCGTAGAGGAGGTCAGCGGCTGGCTGCATTCTGGCAGATTCCATCTCTCTTGAAGAAGGTCACCTTGGGCCCTAGGTGCTGTGTGTCCACGTGGGGATGGCATGGAAAATTCTGGACATGGAAAGCTTTCTTTAAAATAAGCAGCAGGAGAGAAGCTGAAGGAGCCACTTCCTGTGTGTGCACCGGCCTCCCTGTTCTGGGGCCGTGGGGTGGGGGTGGGAGGGGTTGCAGCAGCGAAGACCTCCTGATGCCTCACAGAACCTCCATCGCCCGCCTGCGGCAGCTTCAGCTGCAACGTCAAGACCTGGGACCCTAGGTCTGGGCCCACTCCCTCCACATGACAGGCGACTGTCAAAGCCAAGACAGCGACTACTTTCTTGGCTTCCGGGTGACAGTGATGGTGAGTACCCACCAGGGAAGCTGGTCAGGAAGGGGACATGGCAAAGGCCGAGTGGACACCCAGGAAAACAGGGTGGTTTGCAGCACATTCGGGGAGCTCTTTGGGGCGTTCTAGAAATAATTGCCATGGTGATGTTTATGATGTTGGATAGAATGTACCAGAATGTCAGCTGGAACAGACTTCTGCCACCGTTAGAGAGACTGTATCTGTACCCAAAGATGATCAGAACGTGTGGTACACCAGTTACATGCCACGTCTGCTGGTCCGCAAAGCGGCCTGTGCTTCAGAAGCCCCTAGGGACCCTCCTCAAAGCATTCCTGACACCCACAAGGGCGGCCTGAAGAAACTGAGTTACTGGGCCTGACATTTACTTCTCCTTCCTTCTGTCCTCCCTCCCTCCCTCCCTCCCTCCCTCCCTCCCTCCCTCCCTCCCTCCCTCCTTTCCTTCCTTTTTTTTCTTTTTAACTTTCCAGGTAATTCTGTCTAATAGGCACTTTTGCAGAAAACTGTGCTAAAGTTTGCAGAAATCAGATGGGATGAGTGACTTCAAACATTTCTTACGAAGGACTTTTCTTCAGTATTTTCTGCATTTTCTCTCTGTTGCTCAGAGATGAGGTGAGTCTCTGAAGGCGAGGCTTGACCTCCTTGCATCTCCCACAGGAGGTCACATGGTGCTGCTGTGTAGAGAAACGGATGGATGAGTCCTTGTCGTGTTTAAAACGTGCGGCGTAGGCATAGGCCACGTCTGTCTCAGTCAGTGTTACCCTCGGTCCTTGTCCACCGGGCTCGTTAACCCACCTCGCAGGTACCACTCAGGACACAGCTGTTCCTAAGGACTGGCTTTGCCTCATCTTCTGTTCTCAACCTTGACTTTGGCCCGTTTGCTTTTTGTTTCCACTAAACGCCATATTATTGGTGAGCTTCTTTAATTCTCCAGGATTAACGTGGTGTCATTTATTACGTATCCTGGATGATGTTAACTCCTGGCTAGTATTAGCATAATCTAAACTGTATCAATAATATCACCTTAGGAATTAAAAAAAAAAAATAGCACGTCAGTCGCGTCACGCATTATTAAGGGACCAGATGAGTGTGGGCTGGGCTTGATGCTGAGATCACTGTAATTTTCTAGCCATCCAAAGTAAATTCTGGATGTTAAAAAGGAAAAAGATGGGAGATTCAACAGAGATGAAATCCACAGAGACACGCAATGTGACCATTTACCACATCCCGGCAAACATGGGCGTCCCTACCCACCACGGGCCCACGGTCAACATGGCACCAACACCAGACATCCTTCCTTTCTGCTGGTCCCCACCTCCAGGATGCCCCCTTCCTACTCTCTGCCTAATCCTCATGCCGGACCACCAAGCATCACTGGCAAATGTTATCAATTAAATCCAGGCCAGTCCCCACTCAAAACTCCCCCCGCTCAAAACGCCCACACCTTTTCTGTTGCACACTTTCCCTGAATCCTCAGAACTTTCCCAGAACAGCTGTCTGAAACCTTTATACTCCCCTAAACCTAATATGCCTTTTTCTTCCCACCCCTTGACAAATGATCTCGCCTCGTACATGATGTAATGCTCCCAGTTAGCTCTACACCTCCATTTAAGAAGCATTGCTGGGAATTTCATGTGCTCTGCTTACCAGATGTGTTCCCGCTTACCGGAAACAACTCAGAAACGGCCATTTGTCATGCCCGCCTCCTGCTCTCATTGGCTATTCTTCCTACTGTCACGGCAACCTTCACACTGATTCTCACTTTTGCACCTTTGCACCTTTGCTGAAGCCCCTCCCTTTCTGGAATCAGGTTTTCCTTTTGCCCCTGTGAGCGCACAAGCCCTCCTCCATCCTGTGCTGAGGCACGTACAGGAGGCATGTCCTATGTTTGCCTGTGCACAGATGTCCTTTTATGAAACACGACGGTCAGGGTACAAGGCAGCATCTCACTGGAAGCCGACCTCCAGTCAGTTACAAGCACTGGATGGCAGGCTCTGAGCCACTGGCAACGGTGGGGGGTGCCTGCACCCTTGGGTGTCACCCTCAAACAGTCCTACTGCATATGACTTGGCTGGCTCTGAGCATTGCAGAGGAGAATTTTCATCATTGTCCCTTTGAAACAAGCTCAATGCTCACACCTGGACTTGGACAAGAGGTGAGTATCACAAAATAAAGTCTCATGTTTGAAGACCTCTTGTGCTATGCTACGATAAAAGGCATTCCTGATCCTGACTGTAATGTACTGAAAGCTAGATCCAGTTTCTCTGAGCTCATGTCTTTTCCCTACCCTGATCCCCTTGCTTTTCCTTTGTTTAGAGAAATTCTTGCTCAAGCTCTTTGCCTCTGTCTTTCCAGACACTGGCTCCTGGATCATCTATCCCATGTGTTACCATTATCTCTCCTCCATCGCTCTTCTCAGTCCTTGACAAGACACAGGCTCAGATAAGTGCTCTCCATGGATCATACTTAAGTATATCGGGTCCAGAACAATGAGTGTGCATTTCAGAAATCTGACCTCCTGGTATTCTTCTAAGACATCTTGTCATGTACGACATTTATTAATATCTTCACCTAAAAACTTGTTGCTATAGGACAATAGGAAATTGGAAGAGGGATTTCTTACTTCATATTTATATTTGCTAAAGGTATTAAATCCTAAAATATGCTAAAGGTGAGTGCACGGCATTGGTGGAATGTCATATTGTAATGTGTGGCCTGCAACTTACAATGTATGCTTCGTTTTACATTTGTGTGCCTTAGTTCTGTTATAACTGATGTTTCTTTCTTTTCTCCTTAGCAAAAATACCCAGGAGTTCTGCATGTCATCCAGCCCCCAACGTCATCTTATAGGAGAAGAGCTTAGGTCGCTTGGCCAGCATGTCTTCAGAGAAAAAAACGGAAAGCCAAGTTTCCGAGTTCTGATCTTTCTTCTAGGTTCTCTTGTAGTGAACGGGTGGTTTTCTAAATTGTGTTTTGTCGTAGAAATCCTTTCCTCTTAAGAATTTATCACAAAACAGTTTGGAGGCTTTTAGAAAACTATAGCAATTATCAATTGAAATTATGCTGTTCATTCATTTCACTGCATTTTAAATGTATGTCATTCAATCAGTATAAATATTATCATTTAATTGTATGTTTTCCTCTTTTCTATCTTGTTTACCTCTTTATCTCTATAATCTAGAATTATGTCTAAATACTTGATAAGTGTTTGTTGAATGCATGTATCAATATGCTCAATACACATAAGATCTTTCTTTTAACTCTGATCCAGACCTACAATTTGGAGAATTTATTGAATCAGATATTAAAAATGTAATAATGTGCTTTATGTTAGAGCAATCAAAACAATGCAGGTTTGAAGGTGGGATAAGCAGATGAATGGAGCAGGACACACTCTACAGATAAGATCCCTAAAGTAAATATATAAAGATGGGGTTTATTTCAAATCAGTGGGGAAATGTGTCTAGTCAATAAACGATGCAGCAAAATTAATTTGTAGATATTTGTGGGTGAAACAAGTAAAAGAGGATTCATAGAAAACCCTTCACACTAAAATGATATCTATATAAATCAAATATTCTAAAAAGTGAAACCAAAAAGAAACTAGAAAAGATTTTGAGTGAATATCTATAATGATCTTTAGTGTCAAGAAAATTCTAAGAATGATGGCAAATGCATAATCCTATAAAGAAAACAACACATTTAACTCCATCAAAAGGTACAGATAAAATAGTTCTAAAGTGCCATAAAAAGACTTTCAAATTAAATTACTTACGGAGGAAACTATTTGCATTATCCATGACACACAAAGGGTTACTTTAAGAGAGCTTTACAAAGCGTAATTATAAGAAAACAGTGGTAATAATAAGCAATAAATAATGAAAACATACTCAAGCTTCCTCGTAATGGGAGAAAGGCAATTTAACGTGAGCTGTTATGTTCCACCTAAGTAACTGGCAAAGATTAAAAATAAGGAAAGAGCCTAATTTTAAAGAATGTGAAGAAACTGTTCTCATGCAGTTTTAGAGACAATGGAAATGGATGCAAACTTCCCGGAGGCCCTTTGGGAACTAGGCGTCGTAACACTTCAAGGGTAAAATACTTTGCCACAGCAGCTCTTCTAAAACTGTATTCTAAAGATGTGACCAGACAAGTTTACAGAGATGTGCAAAAGGAAGAACACAGAACTGCTGCTTTGGCCGCCATGGAAAGCAGCCTAAATACTCATCCATATAAGAGCTTAAGCAGAATACAATAGCATCAATCACCTACAATGGCCATGCAGCACTTCATCCATTGCTACGGAAAATGTGACCAACTTAGGAAGTAAAAGACACAAATTACAAAATAATAGATGAAATCTGATGCCATTAAAAAATGTGTGTCTGTGTATTCAAGTGAGTTTACACACCCACTCCTTGCAAACAGTCTAGAAGAATACACATCCAACGTCAACAACGATTTTCTCCAGGTGGTTTGATTACACGAGTCTGACCCTTTTCTTCATGTGAAAGCACGTTAGCTAATTTTTTATCGCCAACATTATGTTCTTATAATCAGAAAAGGCAACATATATTTTGAAAATAATGAACTCCAAATGAGGTATCATAACTTTAAATTGCATTCCTAGCATGACATGTAAAAATGCGTGGTATTACGATAATAATGATATTGGCACATGGTTCTTAGAAAAATAAAAATCAACAACAATTTTCCTAAGTCAATATGACTATTATTTTTTTTCCCTTTAGATCATCTGCCAGAGAATTTTATGTATGCTGTATTATATAAAAAGCAAATTGAGTCCAGTTTTATTTAAGGAACTACAGATGTTACAGTTTGCTACAAAGTTACTGTCAGAGCAACTTTATCAATTTGAATACTTGCTGTTATTTGTACAAATGGCAATCAACTGCATAGGCTTTATGCTAAGTTGACCAAACCATGGTGGAAAAGTTGGAGAAAAGCTAGTAAATTGAGCCAAAATCAAACCTAGTAAAAGTCAACAAGTTATAACAACGATGGTGATAATAACTACAATTTATTGATCCCTAACAATGAGAGGCTCTGAGGTAATCACTGTATCAGAGTTAATCCTCTCAACAACCTTGAATAAAGGCACTGATACCCGGCTTCACAAATGAGAAACTGACGGGTGCCACGATTTTGTCCAAGGCCACCAGCCTGTTCGTATCAGAACAAGAATTCAAGTGACTCCGCCACCCCTGCTCAGGTCTGCTAGGCTAGGTACTAAGCTCAGCCTTTTGTAAAAGTACAACTACTATAAAACTAAGTCATCATATAACATTACTTGTAAGTACCAGGTTAGACAATTAAGTTCACAGACTCATCCTAGAAAAAGTGCTACACACCTCATTGCTGAATATCACTACACTCAACTTCAAAGTCCTCCCCTTGGGAAGCTATGCACCATCGCCAGCACCTAGTCCACCCTTCAAAGCAATTTTGGAATTCTTTTTTTTCTGGAATGGCCATCAGACCTGTCATTGTATTACCCTTGATGTCCTGAATGTCATCAAAATGTCTTCCTTTCAATATTTGCTTTATCTTTGGGTAAAGAAAGAAGTCATTGGGGGCCAGATCAGGTGAGTAGGGAGGGTGTTCCAATACAGTTATTTGTTTCCTGGCTAAAAACTCCCTCACAGACAGTGCCCAGTGAGCTGGTGCATTGTCGTGATGCAAGAGCCATGAATTGTTGGCGAAAAGTTCAGGTCGTCTAACTTTTTCACACAGCCTTTTCAGCACTTCCAAATAGTAAACTTGGTTAACTGTTTGTCCAGTTGGTACAAATTCATAATGAATAATCCCTCTGATATCAAACAAGGTTACCAACATCGTTGCAACAAGTTCGCAAACTTAATTGTCAACCTGGTATGATGTTGAGGGTGACCTGGGAAATATGTAGACAGATCTGAGAGACCAGCGTGTACACTCAGGTCACATGGTCGGAGTAAATCAGAGAGACACACTACTGCATTTTAATTCCTCTGGCGTGTAAAGTGGTGTAACTGGTACCTATCAAGTAGGGGAGTTGATGGGATAATATTTGCTATTGTTTATCTAATATGATCCAAGGGAAAGATATACTTCAAATAAATAAATAATTCTACCCGGCATGAATGGACTCTCAAATCCATATAATTCTACTTGGATGCCTTCGTCATCAAATCATTGTCTGATTTCTAATTTGAATTCCCTTTCATAAAACTATGGCCAACACATGCACACACACACGGATCTACACGGCAGTGTGTGTACAGACTTTTGTATAATCACATGATCATGCAGAATGCTATGGGGGGGGGCGTTTCCATTACCTATTGTTATATGTTACTAGCTTAAACATTTTTGTCATTTGTGTTATTCATAAATCTGCAATTTGAGCAGCATTTGGTGGATACTGCGTATCTCTGTTCCCTCGGCCATAGTGGGGAGGCCCAAAAGCTGAGACACAGAATGGTCTGCAGGCTCCCTGTTCACGTAAATGCAAGGCTGGCCTGCTGGGTGCCGGGTGCCTGGGCCTTAGGCACCTCTCTCCACTTCTATCGGGCCTGTCCTTACGGCTTCTCGGCTGGTGCCATTAGGCAGCCAGGCACTTTCTGTGTTGGCTGAGGGCTCCTAGCAGATGTGTCCCTACAGAGCAAGCCAGGCTGGCCTGCACTGCCTTTGTGACCCAGCCTCAGAAGTAACAGTACCACCGCTATTGTTTTCTCGTCTTCAGAAACAAGTCACTAAGCCTGGCCCGGGTCCAAGTGGAGGGGAATTAGAGCCCAACTTGGATGAGAGGAGTGTCAGAAACGTGCAGGCACATGTTAAAGCCACCACACAAGGATGCATAGCTTGTTAATTATGGTCGCGGCCAAGATAGTTGGGGATTGGGGGGGGGGGGGGGAGAGAGAGAAATAGAGGGGAGCAGAAGGGAGGAAGAAAAGACACATCCGAGATCTGAGAGGGCAGATATGAATGTTGTGCAGTTGGAGAGGTCCCAGAGTATGAAATAATAAACTAATATCACAGTTCATAAAGTCTTTTGTGTGTCGTTCAGCCCATGAATCAGTCTTTTCAAGGTGTGAGTTGCTAAGATTTACTTCCTGAACCTGCAAACGTGTCTGGTCAGACTCCTGTAGCTCTTAGCAGCTGGAAGTCTGGCTTGCTGAGAGGCCTTTAAGGCACAAAGCAACATCTGATTGAGAGAGCAATGAATTTCTATTTATTCAGCTCACCTTAATTAATTCATCTTCCCCCACCTGCTCCCCACCTCCTGCTCTCTCTCTCTTCCCTCTCTTTTTCTAAATAGAGATTGGCTGTCACCATTATGAAGGGTTTGGCTATTATCCCTTTTTTATAGTTTATTATTATTATTATTATTATTATTATTTTATTTTTGGAGGGCCACCTGTGAAGTCTCAGAGAGAATCCTTAGGGGGTCCTCCAGTCGGAAAGGAAATGTGGAAAACTCCTGCCAAATCACAGATCTCAGTATGATGTTACCCCATGGTTTCTAAAGAACCATGCTTTAGACAGTGCATGATAAATGTGAACTCGCAGGAATCGTGACTTTGCAAAGTCCTAACTAATCCTCTGTCTGGTCATCTTTCTATTATTTGCTCTCTGGCTCTCACAGTGAGAGAGCTCATCTAGTCCCATAACTGTGGCCGAGGGACCCTGTCCTACCGTAGCGACTTCTTTGTAACAATTTGGTTGATTCTGCTTATGCCCCAACAGTAAACATCAGCCATCCCTAGAAGCCCCTCAATCTGAACTCCAATCAAATGTACTTTTGTATTTCTACTGTTGTGACTTTGTTTTTGTAGAGCCGTGTGCCATAACCACAGTCCTGTAATGAACCCCACTGGGCATTTTCTCCATTTGTATTTGCTTTATCCATCATTGAAGACTGACTGAATCACAGTCCTTAGCAGTGAATGTATATACTTAAACATTTCATTGTTCAAGAAAATGGCTACATTTAAATGCATATCTTATAATAATTAATATACCTCACTACTAAATGCTGAGTTAGAATGGATTATCTAAAGTGTCTTTATACATTGGACATTGTGCTAAGTGATATGAATTTTAATTGCTTAACATAAAATCACTTAATGACACTTATATTCTTGTGAATACCAGTGTAAATTTTAATGAAATAGTAGAAACACATGGGAAATGGTTCTTTGCTTAATTGAAATAGTCCCTTTTAATAAGGCAGGTAAGAAGTTAATACAACCCAATTAAAAAATGGACAGAAGACCTGAAGAGACATTTTTCTAAAGAGGACATACAGATGGCAAACAGACATATGAAAAAATGCTCAACCTCACTAATCATTAGAGAAATGCAAATAAAAACCACAATGAGATACCACCTCACCCCAGTCAGAATGGCTATCGTCAATAAATCAACAAACAACAAGTGTTGGCGCGGATGTGGAGAAAAGGTAACCCTCGTGCACTATTGGTGGGATTGCAGATTGGTGCAGCCACTATGGAAATCAGTATGGAGGTACCTCAAAAAACTGGAAATGGAATTACCTTATGACTCAACAATTCCACTCCTAGGTATCTATCCAGAGAAATCCAAAACTCTAATTCAAAAAAAAATTATGCACCCCTATGTTTATTCCAGCACTATACACAATAGCCAGGACATGGAAACAACCAAAATGCCCATCTGTAGATGACTGGATTAAAGAACTGGTACATTTATACAATGGAGTATTACTCAGCCATAAAGAAGAATGAAATCTTACCATTTGCAACACTATGGATGGACCTAGAGAACATTACGCTAAGTGAAATAAGTCAGATGGAGAAAAACAAATACCACATGATCTCACTTATATGTGGAATCTAAAGAATAGAATAAATGAACAAACTAATCAGAAACAGTCTCAGAGACATAGAGGAAAAACTGAGGGTTGCTAGATGGGAGGGGGTGGAGACGAGGGAGAAGGTGAGGGGACTAGAAAGCACAATCAGTAACCACAAGATGGCCACGGGGATACAAAGGACAGTTTGGGGAATATAATCAATAATGTTGTACAGATTTTGTAGGGTATGTGATGGACACTTGTCTTATTAGGGAATCCACCTCAGGGATGATGTAGATACCTGATCACTGCACTGTACACCTGAAGCTGAAGCTGAATAATAATGAACATCAACTATAATTTAATATATATTTACAAGAAGTGGAGTACAGTATTAGTAATAGAGACAGTGGAAATGTAATGGCTGTGTGTGATGTCAGAGGGGTAGTGGATGGGGGAGGGAGTTATCACTTTGTGAGGGGTATAAATGTCTAACTATTACATTGTTTTGTACACCTGAAACTAATAATAACAACAACAACAAAAGAAATAGAAAAAAAAAAGATGAGAACTGTATCAACCACTTGCAAGCATGGACTTCACTTGGATTCTGATTCAAATAATTTGTAAAGGAAAAGAGAGAGGAAGGGGGGCAGGGGAAGACAGACTATTGGGGAATTTGAATACTGCTTAAATATTTGATGATAATAAAGGACTATTGTTAATAAAAAAAAGTTAATACATTAGTAAACTCTAAGGAAAAAATGACAATTCTGGGATCTAGGAAATGTGTGGTCCTCTTTATTTGTGGTTTTATTTGGCCGTTTCAGCTACCCATGGTAAACCATGGTCCGAAAATATTAAATGGAAATTTCCAGAAATAAACAATTCATACGTTTTATGCCATTCTTAGTACTGCGCTGTCCGGGACACGATGGTCTCTTTGTCCAGCATCTCCACCCTGTATGGGCCACCCGCCATTAGTCACTTAGTAGCAGACTGGTTATCAGATGAGGTCATCTGTCATGGTACCACAGTGCTTGTGTCCAGGTCACCCTTAGTTTACTTACTAAGTTTCAGCCTTAGTTTATATGTGCTCCAAAGCACAAGAATAGTGATGCCGGCAATTTGGATATGCCAAAGAGAAGCCATAATGTACTTCCTTTAAGTGAGAGGTGAAAGTTCTTGACTTAATAAGGAAAGATAAAAAAAAGTGTATGCTGAGGTTGCTAAGATGTCCAGTAAGAATGAATCTTTTATCCACACAATTACGACAGGTAAACAATTAAGGGTGAGTACTATACAATAAGTTATTGTGAGAGAGAGAGAGACCACATTCACATAACCTTGAATACAGTACATCATTATAATTATTCTATTTTATTTATGGGTTATTGTTGTTAATCTTTAACTGTGCATAATTTATAAATTAAACTTCATCACAGGTATGTATGTATAGGACAAAACATAGTATATATAGGGTTTGGCACTATCCAAGGTTTCAGGCATCCACTGGGGATCCTGGAACGTGTCCTTTGTGGATAAGGGGGGACCACTGTACAGGCATTCCTGAATCAGGTATGAAAATCTACAGATATTGACAGTTCTGTGATCCCAACACAACATCATTTTTGAAACCCAGGAAGCTTTACTGAGTCCTGAATCCTCACACAGGCTCAGTGAAATTTCAAGAGTGATGCACAATGTTTGCTTCACAGATGGAGAACTGGAAAGGAACCGAAGTCGACTGACATGCTACAGACACAAAAGGCGGTACAGAGAGACTTCCTAAGTGCCACACAGCACTCCTCAAGCCATTCATCGTAGTTACAGTCATTTCAATTATCCTTAGGAAGGGCTGGATTCTCAGAAAGCCTCAACATTTACTTCATGTAGTAACCCTTTTTCTTTCCTCTAATATTTTCAAAAGCTAATGGCAGGAGAGAAAAGTCCCCAGTTTTCCAGGAACACGGAGTGGCAGGATTAGAAGGGAAGGAAAACCCTTCCTGATGGGTTATCCACTTCTGGCAATTACAGATAACAGAGAGATGCCGATAAAAACAGAATTTCAATCAACCAGCTAAAGAGACTCCCACTGAGGAACATACTGGAGAAAAGTGAACAGATAAGACAGAAGATGGCCATATGGCTGCTCTTAACAATCCAATAAATGCAAGAAACGTGTGGTGCTCCTACTCGGTTGGAAACTAAAATCTCATTTGTACGTGTGTTTCTGGTGTTGAGGACGGCAAAATGCCAATGCTCACTTACCTTTATCCACACATTGCTGGGGACTCAGGGACAGTAAACAAAATTGTATAAAGAACAACCTTTTGTTTCTGTTCCCCTCAAGATTTTCTTTTGCTTTCTTTGTTCCTTACCCCACCCCTCAGGCTAATCAGTTCAAAAGCTGTCTCAGCCTTCAACATATCTAAACTTCAACTTGGTGAGATTCTCTGTCTCTTGATATTGATAATCCTCTAAATCAAAACCCACAAACAAAGCGATAACAAACACAGAGAAGGAAGCTGCCTCTTGTCCGTCAGTTACCACTCTATCCCAGACGCTTTTCTCAGGCAACCCCGCCCACAGCAGTCTCTTTGCAAGAGGGTACTAGTTAGTGGGACTTACCACACACACCCCGACCAGGAGCTCTGGCTCAGCCTGCAGATCTCAGCTCAGCCTCTTTCCCCAGTCAAGGGTGCCCCAACTTTCTGATTCCAGGTGGCCACTGTTTCACGTCCTCGTACTGTGTTTCCCCCAAACTAAGACGGGGTCTTATACCGTATTTCCCTGAAAATAAGACTGGGTCTTATATTAGTTTTTGCTCCAAAAGACGCATTAGGGTGTATGTTCTTATTTTTTCATGTACAACAATCTACATTTATTCAAATACAGTCATGTCATCTTCTTCCAGAACATCGTCATGAAGTACGAAATGCGTCCGTCTGGCTGATGATCTTAACTGGGGATTATTTTCAGGGTAGGTCCTATTTTTGGGAAACACGGTAATATCCTGCACTTTTCATTGTCCCTTGCGTCAAGTCCAAGGTCATCAGAGCTGGGAGGAGCTCCATGAAAACAGGGAATGTTGACTTTGCACACACAACAGAGCCCAGCATACTGTCTGGCAGAGAGCAGGCAGGGAATAGTAATTCATGGGCTAAATGACTCTTAATTCTTTCTATCCCTTTATTCTCGTCATTTCCTCTACCTCAGAAAACACTCCCAACCTTGCCTGTATCACCGCCAGTGGAAATCCCACCACCCATCCTTCAGGAACCGCCTCCTCCAGGAAGACTTCTTTGATCATCTCTGTTGAAGGAATTTCCCTTCTCTGAACTCCCACAAGCGCTTTTCGTGCTTGTCTCACGGCGTTCATAATATGCCCATTTGTCTTATTGCCCCTGACTTACTTACAAAGCAAAGTCCTCTTGTAGTCATTCAGATTCACCTTTATTAGCATTCAGTTCATGGTAAAAAATCACCATTTGTCTACACGTCAGACCCCTGAAATAGTTCCCAAACTGTGAGGGCCCCCAAAGAAATATTCACTTCTCTACTCTGGTGCTCGGCACAGAAGAAACGCTCAGTCAGTAGTTTGCTCGCTCTTTTGAATCTGAATTACAGTCATTTCTGCAAAGTTCTACTGTGTTTCCCTGAAAATAAGACCTAGCCGGACAATCAGCTCTAAGGCATCTTTTGGAGGAAAAATTAATATAAGACCCGGTCTTATTTTACTATAACATAAGACCAGGTCTTATATAATATAATATAATACTCGGTCTTATAATATAATATATATAAGACTGGGTGTTATATTAATTTTTGCTCCAAAAGATGCATTAGAGCTGATGGTCCAGCTAGGCCTTATTTTCGGGGAAACATGGTATTTCCCCATCTAGATGCTCAGTTCTTGAATATCACTCTTTGTTTTCTGCCCCATGAACAACCTAACAAATACCTGCTATGAAAATAACTATATTTCTTTTAATAGAAAGATACCAATTTTTTAAATTAGATGTTGCTCTCCAGCCTTTAAATATCGAAGTTTCCTTTCCGTCTCCTAAAGGCACTGGCGTACGATGATCAGCTCGGAGCTCATTTTCCAGAACTGAGTATTCAGGGGATGAGAATCACCCACTTTAGGAAATTCAGATGTGAGCCTCCCAAACTATGTTTGTTGTCCAAGAAACATCCACATGAGGGTCGATGGCATATGAAATTCTTCTCAGCTTTGATTTTACTCTCCATATGTTTATATTTTCCATTCTAAATCTCAAGTTTGGTAAACTGGCTTTAAGTATTTTTGGCAGCATATGTCTTACAAACGAAATCCTATCATGGCCCTTGATAACTTTCGGAGAGTTAGCCTGACCTGGAAAGAGATGATGGTTTCTTAATGACTGCCATCAAGGCATGATGGAGTGTGGACTTCCCAGAGCATCAATCACCTGCTCTAAGGATCAAGAGGGCTGTTTCCCAGCCCAGAGGCAGGCCTCCTTCTCCTGGCCCATTACTCGCACGTCTTCCTTCCATTCTTCTCACTCCATTAGCCTCCTGTGTACGGGCGCGGAGGCCATCACGGAGTAACCTCCAGCCCCTATGCCCCCATATTTCCATTTAGGTCTAATCTACCGTCCCCAGTGAGACATTTGGTGATGTCTGCAGCCGTATTTAATCTTTCTTTGCTTCAGTTCTCAGAATTTCATTTATAAATCTATTTGAAATTATCTTTTTACACCTATTGCTATCTTTCTGGTAGATTGATATACCTTCTCCCCTAATCTAACACCTAGGGGTCTAAAAGCACATCTCTTTGTGATTAATCATGACAAATTCCTTTGTTACGTCTTTGTTGTCTGAGGCCCTTGTCTAACGCCATAACACTACCTTCCATACGGCCTCTCACTCAAATTTCTGGCTTTGGAATAATCCTATAGAAAGACAAAAAATAAAAATAAAAAAAAATAAGACATGACTTTCAAAGCCTGTGGGAATAATAAACAGGTTGAAAACAGCTCATAGCAAAGCAGTGTTGTGGTAATATGCATGATTTTCTTCTGCTGTATACAAAATGAATTACAGCACAGAGAATCACAGATCAGCAAATGAAAAAAACAACTTACAGTTCCATAGACTAGGCGGTTCCCGGAATTGAGGATGCAAGAATTAATTTCAATATTTAAAAAATATATCATGGAAACTGCACATTTGCTTGAAAAATGGCATCATAAAGTAAACCAAGGTTATGTTTATGGGGCTACAGTATGTATACTGGTTATCCTGTGTATGTAGGTGTTCTGATTTCTGGAACCTGGTTTCCTTTCCTTGGAGATTAACTTTTTTCATATAATAGTGCAAAAGAGTCTTTAACAATAGGTGGAGAAGATGACTGATGATTTAATTCTCCTCTAAGTGAAAAAGAAAATTCACTTGATTTGAGTTTAGGTTTCAGAACCTCATGAATACCCCAGCACTCTTGAAAATTGACACTTTTTTTTCATATTAGACTAATTTATTTTTATATGTAAACAGCATTTTCAATTTTTTTGTTTAAATTTGTAAAATTTTATCTGATTCTATAATCAAAAAAATCTATCTTCTAAATTGTGCCTTACTTCAAAAAAAAAAAAAAAAAAATGACCCTTTTTGTTATCAAGTACTCAAGACTTGGTTTAGAAATGAACTGTCCTTGAGCCTGAATACTTGATTGGTTTTTGAAAAATGCTCTAAGAAGTTTCTAGTTTGTCACCCAAATTGCATGTCAGACAACAGAGAACGTTTTGTCACGCTTAGATACCATTCAATCATAATCTGAGTTTGACTTCAAAGGCTTTCACAATTCAATTTTATTTAGAATTAAGAAAATATGACTGTAGGGAACGGCGCATGGACGGGGAGGCCGTTTTTCTTCGGCCAAACATCAGGGCAGAACAAGAGGGCAGTGGGCGCATCCTTTCCTCTTTCCTTTGGTTCTCGTTCTCCACCCTCCACGTGGACGCACCCGGCTACACTCTGAGATCCATGTGGCCCCTGGAAGCCACCAGGGCTGGGCTTAATTAAATGCCCACTTGGAGATATCTGTGCTCACGCTGGTCATTGTATTGTGCACGTGAGATTAGTGGCACAAGGACACGAAGCTCACAGCTCCTTATCACCTTGTAAATAAAAGTTGTCGTTTGTGACTATCTCCGAGATATTTGGTCAACCTGAGATCTTTTCTGAAAAGCAAATCAAAGCCAACCGTTCATTATTATGAAATACTGGAAAAACATAAGAATGCATTGTCTCTACCACAAAACCATCCTGAGAAGCCCCAAGTCTCTTTTCGTGAGATGCTAATCGAGTTTAAATCAACAGTAAAAACAACCAAAAGAAACACAGATCCCTTTGAGAAGAGTAATTTCTTTAAACTACAACATTAATAAGAAAACTTTCAGGCAAAAAAAAAATATGCAAATTCCCTATAAATAAAAATTGTTCTTATCGGGTGCCTGTTATTTACTATTCATTTTATTTTAGTCAACATCTCCCAAAAAGATGAAATCTGAGAGACTATAAATATTAACTTTTTATTCAAACTAATGTTCCAGTTAACATACACTGAGCCCAATTGGGGGAAAATGCAAGAAATAAATTGCATGTTGAATAAGATGGAAACTCTCCATTTATTAACATTGAGTTTAATAATTATGTTATTTTTTATAGTTCAGGGGATAGTTTTTAGTATGCAATTTCATTTGAAATAAATCTTTGAGCTATTTTAAGAGGTCCTTCTCAAGTGTTTCTGAGAAGACAACAAGTTCTATGTAAAAGACTTGAACTCCTATCAAAATCAAATAATCTAAAAAACAAAATTTTATTTTATATGGCATGTCAGGTAAATATTACTTCTCAAAAATATAAAATGTAATGTATGTTATAGGCTGTCAAGTAGTAAAACTGACACCCCTCCACAAGTATAAAATAATGACCTTGGTCATTTATTCCTTGGAGGATTGCTGTGGTATGAATATCTGTGTCCATCCCACAATTCCTGTGTTGAAATCTAATCCCCATTGTGATGGTGTTTGAAGGTGGGGCCTTCAGAAGGTGATTAGATCATGAGAGTCTACCAGTCCTCAGGAATGGAATTACATGTAGTGTCCCTATAAAAGAGACCCCAGAAGGCTCCCTCACCCCTCGGCTGTATGATGGCTGTCTGTGAACCAGGAAGTGGGTTCTCACCAGACACTGACTCTGCTGGTACCTTAATGTTGAACTTTCAGCCTCCAGACATAAATGTTGATTGTTTATAAGCCTCCCAGTCTGTGGTATTTTGTTACAGCAAGTGCGAACAGACTAAGACAGTCATGATTCATTTTTTTTTTCTTTTTCATACAAGGGACTAACTATCTCCTTATCCTAACGCCCGCTGCCCAGTTGGCAGGGGTGAGGGAAAAGGCAACGTTTCCACGTGGCTAAGACACTCTTCGTGACGAGATGTCTTCACCAGGAGTGCTGATCGCCAGGGGATGCTCACCTTTAAAAGTTATAATTTGGAACTCAGGGAGAAGGCCTAGAGCGTACAAATGCGGAGTATGACTGAGTCCCGGTGGATGCAAACAAGCAAAACACTCCCCCCAACACACGTACACACACCAAGACCTTTATGTTTAAGGTATCATAGGTAAAATATAAAATCAAAATTTACGCAGAAAATGTAAAGTCTTATGTGATAGCCAAAGTTGAATTAACTTCACTAATGGAGTAAATCCTAATTGATTTTCTCCTCTTTAATTGCAAGTATATACCCTTTGAGTTGACTAGAAAATCATTTCCATGAAAAAGTAGGATGCCTTTCAGAACTAATGCTATGCTCGTTCCTAAAACCACAGTGATTAGAGCAAAACGGAAATAGGTCCAGATCTGTCAAAAGGCCAAGTTCATATTTGTAATCTTAAAAACCAAGGTTATCTTTAAGTCCAAAATACTGAATAAGACTATACTAGAAACACTGCTATTTTGAATTTTATGTATATGGGTATGTTATACAAGTGATAGAAATGAAACTTTAGAGAATATATAGTGTACAAAACACTGTCAAAAACATTAAATGCCCTGAAAACTTAAGTATGATAAACTACTTAAAAATGCCTATCTTCTCACTGCCTTAAGAAACAAAGAGCGCACATCATATGTTAGAAGATGCAGGAGTCGTGGTTTACATTTAGCTGCGTTGTAAAAATGCAATCCAGAAAAATGGTTTTAAGAGAAACGATAAAGAAATGCAAGTTCTCACGTTGAGCACTTCTGCCAGCCACTAGTATTGTTATCTGGAGAGTGCCTACTCTCAGTTCCTTTATTTAATCAACATGTATTTAGTGTTCATTAGATATGGGAGAAAAAAATTTGTTGGATATGACAATTTCTTTTTCTACCTTCTTAAACAATCTGTTTAAAAATTTTATCCTTTTTAAAAAAATAAAAATAAGAATTTGTGATCCTAAATTCTCCCTTTAAATGCTAATTCAGGCACATCCCACCAAAAATTTGATATGTGGTGTGTCTTCATTGTTGTCTGATCCCATATTTCCACTTGGATTTTTAGTATTTTAAGTTCATTGAATTTCCAGGTTAAGAGATTTTTGTAATTGTTACGTTTTTGTTAGCAATATATTAATGCTTTAATGTTCTAAAATATTATCAACTACTGAAATGTTGCACATGTGCTTGAAGAAAAGGGGAGCGTCCTGCAGTAGCTGGGTGCAGCGCTAAGGAGTTTATTTGCCTGGAAATATCTTGTTGCCTGTTCTTGTCCTTTGTTTTTAAAAGATTTATCTTCAATACATTTTAGCTTGACATTTATTTTATTTCGACATTTTGAAGACATTGATCCCGTCATGTGTCTTCCAACATTAATATTGATTAAGTAACAATCAATCATCACTCCTAGGTACTTAATCAGACTTCTTCATTCCAGTCATTTCTAGAACTTCTCTGACTTCCATATTTGGCAGTTTCAGTATGATTGAGTTGGCGTGGTCTTTCATTTCATTCCTTGGGATTCATTTGGATTCTTAAGTCTTAAAATTTGTGTAAGGATCTGCTTCATTATCTCCTTCAAGATTATCTTTCTGTCATTTTTCTCTATTACGTACTTTCTTCTGGTAACCCAATATTGGAAATTTCTTATTCTGTCCTCCATGTTGTTTAGCTTCTCTGTTATATTTTAAATCTATTATATTTCCTGGCTGCATTTTGAATAATTTTACCAGGTCAAATTTAAAATCTAAGTTATAATTTCTCTTTTACCTTTCTTACTTGCTATTTAACTCATTTAGTAAGTTTTGTGTCACTTATTATAAATTTTAATTGTAGAATTTCTTGTGTGACTCTGTGCATGCAGGCTTATTATGCTTAATCTTGTAATATAACTGAGTATTTTTGATAGTCTTTTGTTTATTTAATCATTTGTTATATGAACTTCCATTTTTTAAAAACACATTAAGCATCCTTGTATTCTGTCCCTGACTACTTCCATTTCTGTATTCTTTCCAGGTTTGAACTCTGCTCACTCTCAATCATGATGGATTGTTTCCACATGTGATTTTTTCTGATTGTTAGTTCATGCTCCTTGAAACATTGCCTGAAGGAAATATCTGAAGACCCATTTGAGAGCATGGCTTCCTAGGAGATTTGGGGTATGTTTCTGCCCAGATCCTAGCACTATCGCTTTAAGCAACATTCTAGGCTCTGGACTTCATGTGCTGCACAGAAAGAATAAATACTGTTTGGTCCCAAAGTCAGGTAAAGATGGGTTCGTGCTTATACATTCTAAGGAGTAACATTTTCACCTCTATCTAGAGTGGAAACAAAATAGGCAATGATTCCTAGCACCTTCCTCTCCAGTTAATCTAACAAGGGTGCTAACTTCACGTACGTTCTGTGGTTTCATTTTACACCTTGATGAGGCTTAAAGTCCGCTGTGCTCCCCAGTGTACGTCTGCCCAGTCTGAGGCTATAT
The DNA here is from genome assembly GCF_057876585.1 of Rhinolophus sinicus. Classification (NCBI taxonomy): domain Eukaryota; kingdom Metazoa; phylum Chordata; class Mammalia; order Chiroptera; family Rhinolophidae; genus Rhinolophus; species Rhinolophus sinicus. The sequence continues at coordinate 5,730,356 of NC_142502.1, read as the reverse complement.
CCCCTTTCATTTCATTGTGCCTACAGCCTACAGTTTCCTCACTGAAGTCCAGCCTTCTCTTAATTTTCAGCATATAATCTTTTTTCTTACTATGTTGTCAGTACAGCCATTTCTTTAAAAAAATATGCGTTTGTAATTTAATCCGGATTTTTATATGATGTGTACTGCAAGGATTTTTCAGGGCATCAGTTCAATGTGCTGTCAGAACTAGAGCTATACTATAACGTAGTGTATACTGGAGTCTATGTATTTACATCCAAAGTAAGTTGAATATTCATCAAGCAGCGGCTGTGATTTTCAACTGCACACAACAGTTTCCCTCTTTGACCAATTTGAAGCTAGATTTTAAAGGTGCAAAATTTTCTATTCTGCTGTGACTGAATTCTGCTGATTAATAGCAAGGTACATGAGAGGCAGTCAGACTGTCAGTGATTGGGGAGATTTTCAAAGGACCTCACATTACTGTAAAGATGCGCTGGTGACCACAACGTTATACACACCAAAGGATATGGATCCATCATCATCATCATTATTATTAAATGTAAGTACATCCACATAATATGTGTACCGCAATATATACATTACATTTGTGTGTGTGTGTATATATACATACATACATACATATATAATTATACTTAAGAATTCCCCCTATAAAACACATGCACTTTAATTTCATTCCTTCACAAACTTAGAAGATTGTATTATGCTCGCTATCTGTGAGTGACATATAAGCCATTATTTTTCCTTAGGATTTGCATGAACAGAAATCGGCTCGTAGTCCCTGCCCTTACCAGAATGACTGTTACTGTCGCTCACTGCTATCTCGGTGTCCTTGCTGTCACCCAGCACATTGGAGAGAGGAGACACACCCAACGATCTAGTTCAAACACGGTACCTGTTGCTGTTGACAGACTTTGTTCCACAGAGAAGATATTAACTGCCAGCTGGCTGTGACAGTTTGTGAACTAAAATGGACATTTGTGCCAGCGCCGTAAGAGTATTACAGCTCAGGAAATATATACTATCAGATTATGATGGACCCAGGGATTTTCGAGGTAAAAAGTATAACAACATACAAATTACAAACATGACCATAATAACAAAAAAATATTTTTAAAATAACTTCAGTACTCGGTCTCTTTCCAGAAACATATGGCATATGTTTGCAAAGATAAAAGAGATTGTAGAGGTCAGAGGATGGTAATTCAACTAAAGAGCTGGTCACTGATACTAGAATTTCTAAGCGTCAACTATGGCAGAAAACTGCTCAAGAATGGCAGAAAGCGATAACGCAAGAAAGCAATGTTGAATGCTATGGAATACAAATACCAAATATCATAGCATCAGGAAAAAAGATCAACACTATATTTTTGTTACTTTCTTTGGCCAAGCTCTGAACTGGTTCCTCTTTCTATTTCATGAATATTACTCTGTGACGAGTTTAAATTGTCATATTTTAACATAGTCACCCCAAGTGTGTAAGTCTCTAGGAAAGTGACGCTGGAAAGCAATGACACAGGTAGAAGTTTTGGTGAATATTATAAACACTTTTGAATCTTGCAACACTTTTGGTGAGTATTATCAAATGGATAAAAAGTCAGCAATTTTGTCTCTATTGGAATGTCCTAGTAAACAGTGAAAAAGCCGTAATTAAGAGAATGGGTTTCACCAAGTACTTACTGCTGTGGTTCCAGGGCAGTTTGGGAACTGGCATTTACCGCTCATCCGGTTTGGGATTAAGACATCTTCCCAGCAAGACGGACCCTTTGAGAAAAACAACAACAACAACATATCCTTTAATAGAAAATTCTCCCTAACACAGTCTCTCAAATCTGTCTACTGACATTATACAATGCTAATGCCATTAATGTGTACACCAGAGATTATCAAAGTATGGCCCATCGACCCTGGGAGTCCTCAAGACCCTTTTGGGGGATCTGTTAGCCAGGACTATTTTCTTAAAGATACTAAGAGGATATTTGGGTATCACTCCAAACACATAGGTCACTTACATGTAGTAGTCTGCCCTCCATGGGAGGGGGCTGGGTGCACTCCCGTAGCTTGGAGGAGAGGAAGGAGGAGAGAAGGGCAGTGTCAGGAGGAAGCTGAGGACCAGGGATGTGGTCATGGTGATTTTACTCCCCAGGACACCCAGACCACACCTGAGGTCTAAGCTAGGCGTGAAATCGGTCTCCCCCATCAGCACCAGGACCACCCACTCCAGGGTCCAGCCCAGGCCCCTGACCGCCCAAACCAGTGAAAACCTGGACGGCACACACGGGTCCCAGCTGCTCCTGCCAGCCCACAGGAGGTCGGCCCTCTTCCCCCTACATCAGCACAATGTGCAGACCATATACCACGCGAGAGAAAAGTGGGGGAGCAGAGGGAATCTGCCAGGCTGAACACCTACCTTAGAGACGGAGCCGAACTTGTACAGAGACTATTGAAACCAAGCCTCCAAAGGAGCTACATTTTCAACACACAGATCACGAAACCAAAAGCTGCTGCGGAAACTGGAAGGAGTAAGTGACTGCAGAAGAGTTCCCAGAGCCGGCCAGAGACAGTGGGCCTCAGAGAGGCTGCTTCCAAGGTGGGCCCTTGGCTGGGGGCTGGGAATTTGGATTAGGGGAGCCCCCACCCCACATGCGCTAACTGCTACACAGGGTTTGCAGCCTCTAAAATGTCTGTGCAGACAGCGTGGTTTGTGCTGATCAGCTTCCTACCCCATGCCCAGAAGTGTGGTAAGCGCTAGGTCAAGTTCACAATGACCGGCCCCCAGTCAAAGTCCTGGGCAGTCACAACTCCTGGCGGGAGGGACAAGTGTGTCCTGTGTGACCCTGGTGGGAGAGGACTCCTGGAAACTTGCCTGTGGTTTGCTCCAGACTTCACGGGCCTTTCCCTTGGCTGCCTTGTACCCTCTTGCTGTAAGAAGCCCCCCCACATGTCTGACTGTACAATGAGTCCTAAGTCCCTCCAGTAATTCTCCATGCGAAACAGCCCTCGGGACCCACCACCCAGTGATATGTGACTAATCATCAGAGACGTTCTCCTTGCTACACAGAAGAATCAGGGGTCAGGATTAAGAAGCATTATGGGGAAGAAGGAATTTCACTTTCTGTGCACCTCCAAGTGTGGGGTATACGATTATAATCTACTGCAGTCAGAATGACATAAATAGTTCCCGGAGGACTTTGAGGTCATGTAACCACAGGTATATGATATGCAGCTTGGACGATATAAACGTAAAGATACGAATGTTACAATTGGAAGGCTGAGGTGGAGCTGGGATAGAAGGTGAAAGGGCATAAATACTCTCACCTGACAAACAGTTGCTCTTTGTGACAACAACTTCTGCATCTTTGATTTTTAAACACGTGCTCATAGTCACTTGATAAAAATGACAAAGGTACTGAAATTGAAGCGAGGAAAAGAAATGGTATTAGACCCGCCCTCACATCCGTTCGCCTCATTTTCCGGACAGTGGGAAGTTCAGAGGGTCCAGCGTGGCCAGAATGCAGCCTCCCACGTGACCCTCTGTCCTCGTACGAGGACCTAGAGAGTGGTCTTCGGATTTCTTGGCTGTGGGTGTTTAATCTGCTTCCTGTAGGCAGTGGTTTGTCCTCCCTCACGGACACCATCAGTCAGCCAGCTCTCCCTGACTTTCAGGCAACCAGGAAAAACCCCAGCGCCCAACTTACGGCCACCACTAGCAACTTTCTGTAACTTATAAATATTAGCTTTACTGATATGACTCTTGGCCTCATATCGTTTTCCTTGGCTTACTTTCTTTTCACCTCTTTACTCATCTGATTTAATTTTTCTTGTTTTTAGTCTCAATGTATCCTTGCAAGCTTGTCAAATCCGTTCGCAGTGAGGCAGGGTACAATGAAATCACCGTGGGGGTCTCATGACATTTCTAACTCTCCAAAATTACCGACAGCTCTTACAAGAGCCGCTTGTCATACCTCCCCCCGCCGCCGGGGGGAGCAGTGGTTGTCCTCCGCGAGCACAGTTGTCGCGGGCAGGACGGCTTTGATAAGCACTGGCTGGTGGGGGCTGACGATGACAGCTGAGGCCCTGAAAAGTCTCTGAGTTTAAGAGAAACCTGTCTCCTGTGGATAAATAACCCTGAACTAAGCAGAGACACGTTGTTTCCACCCCTATCATCATGGAACAGCTTCTTCTGACGCTGGCTGGGGAAGCACCGACCTGTTGACAGGGCTTGTGGTGGTTAAGAGATGACCTAACACCACCATCAGATGCAGAGGTAGGGCCTGCTTGCACTTCACTGCTCAGAGCGAGATTTCCTGTGTCAAAGGATGGAAAGACAACTTCCTCTGCATGTCACAAATCTGTTTTCTCACACCTTAGTTTTTCAGAGTCCAAACTGCAAAAAAAAATTATGTAAACAACTCCTATAATCAATTGTCACATAAGTTACGACTTTATCTGACAAATCCTCGTGTTGTATGTGGAAATTATAGAAAAGTCATTCACAACTTTCTTCTTGATCTCAAATCACAACAAAATAATAAGTAATAAAACTTCATAGAATTCCACTGGCTATGGAATTTAACAATGAAACGTGTGTGCTCCTTATTCCTATTGAATGCTACAACGATCCTGAAAACAGAAACAATGCCCCAGTGAGTTTATGCCATTACAAAGCAGGTTTAACTTTGCTCCTGTCCAGTTTTAGAAAATAATAAACTGTTCATTGGTTGTGTTTCAATGTTTGCATCGTTAAGGAATTTATAATTAAGAGTCTTTATATAGGAGTAAGAACAGTCTCCAGACTCCGAGATTAGAAAGCACTGCAAGTCACATGGCAGCAAAAGGGAACTGTGGATTACAGACTTTCACCTCTGAACACCTGACTGCAAGTCCTAATTGCAAGTTAATTCTGTAGGAAAATAGAATATGACAGACTACCTGAAGGAATTCACTACTCACGCATTAGCCCAATTGTTTCTACAGATTCCTTAAAACAAAAAGAGAGTTATTAGAAAGTGAATTATAAGTTTTAAAACAGAAAATGCCTCAAGAAGCCTCTGCTAGTCCAGTCCCTGTGAATATTTTTTATTCCTGATTTTGACACTGCACTAATATTAATCCTCCATTTGAAACTATTTTATATGGGGCACAGAGAAGCAGAAGAGGAAAAGAATGATTTGGTGAATTCCAGACACTCGGCAGGGAGTAACAATCACAATACAATTAATGGCAACACTGCGTTCCTGCATCCGTGGAGAACTGGGTCGTTTACAAAGCATTTTCATGGGCACAGACCTTGATTCCCAATGAAAACCAGTTAGAGCTCTGCTCCACAGAGCCCTGAGACCCAGGCTGACTATTTGTTTCTGTGTTGGGGTACCCACACAACTGTTTCCTAAGAAAAGCCTGACCCCCCACACAAGTACTCACTGGCTCTCCTGTTCATGTACTGGGGCGGATCTTAAGAGCAACGTATTCTCATGGAAGGGTAGCCATTTGTTTCTTACACTGATTTGTTAAGCATAAAAACATGGGCCTTCCTTGATTTTGTAACATAGAGTATCTGAAGTTCTTGCCATTATTGGAAAAAATAGCTACATTTGAATAAAAGCTTGGTCCCAAGGCTGGGTGGGGCTAGATGGGTCAGCTCCTTTCTGCTCCATATGTTGTCAGCGAGGACAGCTCAATTGGGCCTGAAGGGTTCACTGTCAAAAGGCTCATCGGCATGGCTGACGAGGTGGCGCTGCCATCAGCCCAGCGCACTGCACCCACGTCCACGGTTCTTCTCAACGAGGGCCTTCCCGGGGCCGCTGCACTTTCCTCCAGCAGGGCAGGTGCTTTACAAGAGGGACAATCCTAAGAGAGAGCAAACGCAAGCTCCCAGGTGCTTACAGCCTGACCCTGGAAATGGGCCCGATGTCATTTCCACCATATTCTTTTGGCCAAGCAGTCCCAGGGCCCAGATTTGCGGGAAGAGTTGGTGTTTGAAGACGAGAGCTGTCATGGCATACTCTGTCCAGTGCAGGTGTGGCGCTTCACCAGAGCGGATTGGACACCTCACACCGGCAGCTCTGTACAACTACCCATGTTTCTACCCGTGTCTGGTGCTGACGTGGGCGTTTCTCACTGCACTCCCAGCTCTGTCCTGCTTTCTGACAATACAGGCCCATTTAGATTTCCTTTCATTTCTACTCAAAATACCTGGTTGATATATTTTTCTACTAAAAGACTTTAAACATTTCAAATATTAGGAAACACACTCTGATGCTCTGGGTATAGTTTATAGAGACAAAACCAACACAGAGACGCTAATTCCATGTGTTCTCTGGAAGCCCATTAGGGTCCCTGACTGTTTTTCTCTGGGCACAGGCGCGAGCAGACAGTATGTGCACCCACGCGCACACTCGCCGGTGGCTTCCGATTATTAACACAATCTCTGACTGCTAAACGGCTCTCTTCAGCTTTTCTAGAATTTGAAGCCTCTGCCACGGGAAACCATCTATTTCCTAACACACATTCACTTGATGCTCATTTTAAGTCACTGAGGTCATTAACTCATTCAACACATTATGTACCCAGTAAAAGACAGGTATTTTGCTAGACTGCAGATAAACACTGAATGAGACCTTTTCAGGTAGGAGGATAAAAGTGAACTAAACAAGCAATCGATACACAGATTATTGGAGGGTACATAGGAGGGACCCCTGACCTAGACTTTTGGAAGGACTCTGTGTTTAAGCTGAGACTTGAGGAATGAGTAGAAATCAGACAGGAAGCGGAAAGTTCCACTAGAGAATTAGGATTAGGGGCAACCCCTAGGTTGGTTTCTAGATATTGATAATTAATCCATACTACTTCATTAATTCCGTACATTCTAAATATGCTCATCTAATCTATAATTTTACAATAATATGTTTCAATTAAGTCTACCATTAAATGTAATATTATGCAAAGCACTGATTTCAAACAATGGGGATGCAAGATGATAAACAATGTTTTCATACTTTTGAATCAATGGACTGGATTTCAAATTGAATTGCCATTAGCAGCCGTGTAACGATGAAGTTACTCAATCAGAACATCCGTTTCTTTTGTGTAACGTGGGAATATCAATTGCACCTACGTTACAGGATTGATGGTTAAATGAGGTAAAGTACTTAGCATTACACTATGCACACAGCTATGGTTAATATTCAATAAATAGTAGAGGGTGCTGTTGAATAACCATAGTACAAGGAAAATGCGATCATGGAAAAAGCACCCAAATGCACAAAGAGAAGAGCTAAGTTCTAGACACAATTTCACTAGAGTCTAGGCTAATCAATCTAACAGCTCTATGCCTCACTTTCTGCTCTGTATTGTGGGTAATAAGGGCTCAGGGTCAAATAAGATGAAGAATGAGGTAACTGATGGGAAAACCCATTATAAACTCCAACAGGCCGTACAGATCAGTCAGTGAAGGGACAGTGGACCTGTGTGTGTTCCTGGACTCATACATCTGCCTCACTTTATACACCAAACACAATGCCACTTCCAAGACGAAGAGATACTTAACCCCTAATGATGTAGCTGCCACTGGCATCAGCGATTAACCAGAGCAAGTGTGGATGCCTGTATTGATTGCACGAGGCTGCCGGGTTAACTCAACAGCTGTTTCAACAGAATATTGCAGCTGGCCTGGGAGATTTTCCCCAAATCCTGGCTTATTTCTGTAGCGTATACAACACAGTTTGGCATCAAACACGTTTCCTTCCTCTACGATAGTGTCCTTTACCCAAAAAGCAAGTATTTCATAACCTAATACTCAATAACATACTTTTCCCTTCCAAGAAAATTATTACAAGAAAGCAACATCCCAGCTCTTTAAAAAATCTGCATTGCTGCACGTGAACCAACTCTTGGTCTACTGCACTACAGCTCTGTGGAGTTTTAATAGTCAATCACCGTCATTGTTTATTGAGAGTCTCTTCATGGAGGGTGCCATCATGCTCAATGCGTGAAATGTCAAACAACGGGCTTTGTCCTTCCCGATCTCCAGTTACCAAACTATTCAGAACCACAGGCTGCTGTCCATTATGTCACTGAGTGTCAACAGCTGTCCTGCAGGCACATGGCGGTAATAGCAGATTGAAACAGCAATGATATTTTTTGTGCTATTTCATAGAATTGAAACAATGGAGACAAATAAAGACTTAGAGTGATTCGCTTTTATTCCCTCTTAACTGATTTAATTTAGGACAGTCATGTGATTATCTTCATCTGTTCAAGCGCTTTGCTAAGAATAATCTTGCTCTTGCACGGAGGGAAATGATCGCAGCTCCGATGAGAGGCAGTTTCAGGCAGCACAATATGTTTCGAACTGCTGAGAGGGTAGCTCTCATTTCAATTCAAGGCATGTAAATCTATTTGAATAACAACATTTATTACCATGTAAAGCTTCCTAGTTATCTCAGCTGGCTTTATATCTTGATAATTATGATTGGACTGGGCCATGCTTATTAAATGAGATAAGAGGTTTATTAGATTTCTAGCGAATGCATAGATATCATCATCATATAAACATTATTTAGTTCTCAAAATAAAACTCTATGGATAACACATCACGTTTGGATGTGAACTGTACTAGTCTCAATCCCCAACTGGCGCTGAACTCAATTGGCTGCCTTTTGTCAAGAAAGGGAAAGAAAGAAATAATATACCTTGTTTCCCCCAAAATAAGACCTAGCTGGACCATCAGCTCTAATGCGTCTTTTGGAGCAAAAATTACTATAAGACCCAGTCTTACATTATGTTAGATAAGACCCGGTCTTATATTATAGTAAAATAAGACTGGGCCTTATATTAATTTTTGTTCCAAAAGACGCATTAGAGCTGATGGTCTGGCTAGGTCTTATTTTTTTGGAAACACGGTAGGATAATGGTTAAAACTATAAAGAGATCCTAACTTCATGAATTTGTCTGTTGCTTCAATGTAATTAATTGCCTGGGAAGATGTGTCAGGAGGGTAACTGTCTCGGCCAGTCCCCGAAAACGCCACATTGGGCAATGGTGTCCGTGACACAGGCTTATAGGACTTAAGGGGGCAGATAGGAACTGGGCAGGGACCATGAGGGCAATGAGCTAGGATGGGCCCCCCTCAGGCATTAAACATGTATGTGATGAGCAGGTGCCGAAACCCAAGGGCGCGGTTATGTATCTAAGCAGCCCTTCTATTCCCGTGAGCAGGTATTTCCACTGGAGTGCCGGCACTTGAGCAGGGTTCTGATTCTTGCCCCTTACTGGGCTTTGCAGAGCACAAAAGATCAAGGCCTTCTGGGGCTTTGCAGAGCACAAAAGATCAAGGCCTTCTGAATCATCATCATCATCACCCCAAAACAACAACAACAACAAAAAAACCACAAATGATTCTTGGCCAAAGGAAAAGTCAGTTTGTCCTTGGGAATGTAGGTTTGCAGACTATTTTTTTTTCCCCCACCATGGTCCAATTTAATGTGCATTGAACATCTGTTCTAGTTTATAAATGTGCTTCTGGGCTTTTCACTTCAAGGTACTTCTACCATTTCCTTTCTTTCTCTCTCCTTTTCTTCTACCTTCTTCTCCCTGACTGCTATAAAAAAGGTCCAATCACCTCCAAAAGAAAAAATCACTCCAGCCTATCACTTCTGGCCTGAGGAGGAAAGGGGGAAACAGTCTTCCTTCTAGATTAAATCCATCTAAATTTGTGGTTATCTGACCTTCCTCAGGATAAATTCAAACTGGCTGAAGTTCACCCAAAAATATTTTTTCCCCACACCTTTCTGTAAGAATTCCCCCATTATTATTTTATCATTTTTCCTCTCCTTCAGTTCAATATTTTGACTTAATAAAACTAACTTATCTAAGACTCGACTTTCTGTTTAGATTTCTTTCATTAAACGAAGTGGGAAAGACTGTTGTTAAAGAACAAAGTAGATAGATCTTGGTTATAAATCATTCAAATTCTTAATTTCCTTAAATGGCATTAATACTTTCAGTGGGGGCTTTTATCTGCCTACATTCCTGCCTTTGCTTGGACTGGGCCTCCCATCTTCCTGAACCCCCTCACTCGCTCATCGGTGCACCTGTCCACATGCCTCTCTGTGATCAGGGCTGTATCTCCATCCAGTGGCAAGAGCGGGCAGCCCACTGGGGGCGTGTACACACTGCACGCTGCAGGCTAGCTTCCTCGGTGACCCCAACACACCGCCGCCTGTTGACCTGACATCCACTTCCCTACTGGTTCCAAGGCACGGCGGGGAGGATACAGTTAATTACATACTAGATCTGTGAGGACAACAGCAGCAACTGCTTCCTATGAGCACAGCTGCACTGGAAACATCAATGGCCCATTGTATGTCAGACCCACACATAGGCTGTTCTTCCGTCTGCCACGCCATCATAGCTTAGTTCTCCCACTGGCTTGGAAGCAATCCCAGTCCTACTAGCTGCAAAAGCACCGATCTGCCCGTTTCCGTTCCCAGGATACCGAAGCTCCACTTCCCAGCAGCCCTACTGGGTTTCCACTACCCCACGTGGGCTGGCCATATCACGGCTGCCTGGGAGTTTGGCTCATTTTACCATTGGAGCAAAATTAATGCAAGTAAAATCCATGGACCTGGTCAGGGCCTCTTGTCAATTACTTGTGCTTGTTAGCTCTGCATTCCTTCACAAGAGCCCCTCCCGCCTTCCTTTCTACCAGGAACTACTCCATGAATGGACAACTGTGAACAAAGATGAAAGATCTAGGATAGTTTATGATAAACAATGAAATAAGACCTTGCTTTAAAATATTCGTTTTTTATTCACAGGACTACATCTGTCTATAATAATTTGAAATCTGCCTCAGACTTGCTGGTTTTTTATGTTAACACTTCAAATTGGCTCCCTTTAAAACATATATGGTATAAGCCAACAGATCAAGGGTTGTTGACTTGTGAAATTCAATGTTCTCTCACTTCTAGGAGTTTTAAGTCTCATGATTTCAGTACATGCACAGAGTCTGTTCAAATGTATTCAATGTATTCCATAGCTTACAACTACTGATTATGAGTCTCGAAACCAGTCTGCCAGCTAGGGCATGCTCGTACTTGACTGTACTTGATTTTGATACATGGCACATTGCTCACAGAAGTAACTGTGACATTATTCAGGAATCAAAAGGCACAGGGAAACGAACAGCATGCTTCTCCCCCAAATTATGCTCTGGTTTAAGGAAATAGTTCCTCAAAACTATGTTACTTAATTTTAGTTAATTTAGGTCACATCTGCCATCACTGTACCCATGGCCAAGAAAAATAGTAATATTTTAATGGAAACTTAAAGTCAAACTTTTCCAAGCTTTATAATAAAGCCACTTTTCTGGATAACTTGGCAGGATCTCTGCTTTCTGCCTCAAAATGACTAAGCATAGAGAGCTGTCTTGAGCATTCATCTTGGTAATGACAAATAATGTTTTAGAAATAAATATATGTTCCTAAAAATGCATAAACTTATAAAAGGACTTCTGTTTGCTTGTGTGAATCAGATAAGACAGTTATAACTGGAAACACATTAAGTGTAAGGGGTAGTGCTGTTATGCAAGTTTCCAGATTAATACTTGAAACAAAAAGTAGGGCAAGACCTGATTTAGATAGACTCGCCATCAGACCCTCTTCTATACTCTCACTTCACACAAAATCACAAAGCCAGGTGTGACTCAACCTCTTTTGTGAAATCATCAGTGGTTGGCAGACTGGGAATCAAGCTGTGAGCTGAAGGCCTGGCAACCATGAAGGAGGTAGAAAAGTTAAAATAAAATCCCAAAGCTCAGCACTCAGCTCTTTCCTAAGACAGAAAGAGCTGTTCACGACCCAGTCACCCCTGGCGGCATCGTTCCATTAGAACAAGGTCAAGTTCAAGGTACAAGGGAATGTGAATGCGTAGTCTAAGATCTCCAGGAAATGGCAATCCGTTGGAAAAGCGAGAAGAACATTCAGGAGCAATTAGGGACATCACAAGACAGAACAGGAAGGTTTTCCAGCTCAGAGTGAATTCTTATTCCATCAGTCTTGTCCTTTCCATATTTGTTGATGTTGTGTCCTCTTTGCTGGACCAAAGCCACAACCTTATTTTGAGACCCTATACTGTCTTTTGGATGGTTGCAATAACTTGTTAACTAGTGTTCTGTTATCTATGTGAGTTCTTTAAATGTTTCCTTCACACACCTGCCACAGGGGCTCTCCAAACACAAATGAGCACCTGACCATCTCTTGCTCAAAACCCCCCAGGGGCCCCACCCCAGGCTCAGGACACTCTCTGCTCTGTTTGCTAATGTGGCTCCTGCAGCACTTTCTGATCGCATCACTTGCTTCCTCCCCACACTGCTCCACTGATTTTCTAGCCATCCCTGTATATAAATCCACAGGAATGCTTACAAGAAAACATACCGTGTTTCCCCCCAAAAATAAGACCTAGCCAGGCAATCAGCTCTAATGCGTCTTTTAGAGCAAAATTAATATAAGACCTGGTATTATATTATATTATATTATATATTATTACTATATATTATATTATATTATATTATATTATATTATATTATATTATATTATATTATATTATATTATATTATATTATATTATATTATATTACATTACATTATATTATATGACCTGGGCTTATATTATAGCAAAATAAGACCGGGTCTTATATTAATTTTTGCTCCAAAAGACGCTTTAGAGCTGATGTCCGGCTAGGTCTTATTTTCGGGGAAACACAGTAGTTACATGTTCTTTTCAATCTCTTGGACCTTTTCTCTGTTTAGAAAATTCTTTGATTCTCTAGTGTCTTCCAATAAGAAGGTCTGAGGCTATGCTGGAGAATACTCATAGTGCTTTTACAGAACCAGGATAATGTTGCATCTCAGTTCTGTCTATGGGAAAGCGGATTCTTGCATTTCTTTATCGAATATGCCTCACCCACTCTCTGCCATTGCCTATTGCAAGTACATATCTCTTAAAGTCCGGTTATCATATTTGCTTTGCTGCTGGAGGATTTCTGGCCACTGCATCCACTTAGGACTCTTCCCAGCTGTCACGGCTGATGGAAACCAAAGTTCCTCTGCAGCAAATGAAGATGCAGAGGAATGGTCACCATCCTCCATGTTTACTGGAGTCTGGTGATTGAAGTGAAATCTAAGAGAGAATGTACTAGAAAAAAACCAGAACACAGAACAGCAGTCCTGGAGTCTGACTCATCACTTCACATACGAAGTTGTGCCCTTCGGCAAGCCGTTTAAATTCTACAATGCTCATATTTCTCCAGGTGTAATGTAAGCACTGATACCAGATTTACGTACTCCACACGTTTGTTGTGAGAATAAAACAACAGCAACGATAGGAAAGGCACTTTCCTAACTTTAAAACACCCTGTGATGTTGGTTATTTTTTTTTTTCCACATGAAGCCATGCCTGAGAATCGCAATACAAAGCACTGTGCATGCTACTCTACGGTAAAGGGGTAGAAAATCTACAAGATCAGAGTAACAGGCAATGCCTGAAAAAAACACACTGCCATTATATCTTTTACCATAAGAACTACTTACATTTCAGGGTAAAGAAACTCTGACATATTCTACCTACTAAAAGTGCCTGCACTGGATAACTGTCATTTAAATATTAATTGATAGTATCTAAAAAACAGAGAAGTTGGTATTTCTTCAATTTTCTGAGATTTAATGTTAACAATTAGTGGTTACTAAAATCACCACCTGTCCAGGGATACAAAGAATCTTAATATAATTGAAATTTTTTAAAGAATTAAAACAATGAGTGAAATGCACATAAATTCCAATAATAACGAAAATGATAATTACAATATCCATTTAATTTTTTACAAGGATTGAAGCTATTAAATGCACTGTATTCATATTATCCAAAATATCTGAATAACTATTCAAAGTTTTTCTGTCCAAATTTAGAATATAATATGTACTCTAAAGCCAAATCATAGAATCTTTTTCAATTCCACTTGAAGTTTGTTCATATGTCTATTTATGTACTGGAAAGGCAGCTACATACATGGTGCCTACGTGTGTAGAGTAAGCCTTTAGAAGAAGCTGTAGTGTGGGTCTGGGGCGAGGCCAGAGATTTAAGTTACTGGCGTCTCTCAACTAGGCTGTGGGAGTTTGTTCACATGTAGTAAAATTCCGATCAACCCTGGTTGTAGTAGGAAGGTATGTATGTGAAGCGACCTGAGAGGTGTCTAAAGGCCTGCCACAAAACTTTAGATACCACTGTTTAGTGGTATTTGGATATTAAGAATAAAACTTACATGAAGATCAAAAAATCATGGTAATAAACAAATTCATGAGCTTAACATAACAATTGTGTTATAGCATTGCGGTAGTTATGTAGATGACTCGAGACCTCGCTGGGTTATTGATGCTTTTAAACATGTAATTTATACTAATGCTATATTCAATGAAAGTATACATTAATCAATTTTCCTGTGTTGTGCTACTAAATGGAGTATTTTGTTCTCTAGTTGTGGGTAGCTAGCATCTCTGTAGTGCATTAAAAAAATTCAAGCAGGCTTAATTATGAGACAGAAGACAGTTACTCAATAATAATACACAAAAGCACACATGGGACAAAATATACAAGTCTCTGGATTGTCGATAGCCTGGAATTACTACAACTAAGCCAAATTCCACTTGACATGAAAACAGAGTCTCCGGAGTCCAATGTTTTTTTTTAAAAAAGGTCTAAGGTGACAGGCTATTCTATCACCACCAGTTGCTATGCTAAGACAGACTGGTTGATCAATGTCCTTTGTGAGTGCGCGCGCGCACACACACACACACACACACACACAGACACACACCTCACATAATGGGCCAGTGGGAATAGGGACACAGCTGTCTCAGAGGACAAATACTGATGGGATACAGGACAGAGGCTTTAAAATTCCACAAAAACCAAATAGTTGCTAAGTGTGGGAGGGGAGGGAAAAAAGGCTTTTAGCCTATGTATAGAAATTGAAATCATTCTAGATTAAACCCTATGATGTTGTAGAAATAGAGACTGAGAATAAGGCATTGGTCCCAGATACAAAAACAGGTGAGCTGAAATCAAGGGGGTGATTATATTATAGATCTTCTGATTCCAAAGTATTTTTTATTAATTACATTAATTTACATTAACTAATAGTCTTTATATGTGATTTTAAATAAGCAATACATATTACATTATTCAGTCATTCAAACATTCATCACACATCTACTATGTGCCAAGCTCTGTGGTAGGCGTTAGAGATCAAAGATGAGCATCATTCAGGACCACACTGCAATACTCCACAGCTTAGTGGAGGACACACAGATGCCAGACATCTGACACAGGAATGTAGAATATGCTAAGGGGATTCAAACACTGGAGGGATCAACAATAATTTTGTTTCAAACTTGAATAACTGTCAAAAGCAAATGGTACCCTTACCAATCGAAAGTGGAGGTTATTAAAATATTTTCCATTTATTTTCAACTCAAACTTGTAAAATTCCAATAAAATAAGCATTGATGTGGGTTACTTTTTTTTTTTTTTTAAATCAACTGGAGAGTTGGAATAAACAGTTGACTTGTTGCAGGTTACATCTTCATTTTAGTGCTCCCATCACTGCCCACCCTAGTCTAAGAATATTTTTGTAACAAAATTTTACCAATGTTTTCAAAGAATGTTGCATCTCAGGACTGAGAGATTTTACTGTAAATAAAAGTGATTGAGGAAATAAAACAATATAAAATAATGAAGATTTAAAAAATAAACTTATCTGAGTGCCTATGAGATAGATTATTATATTCTATCCATCTATTATAATTAGTTACATTAATAACATTTTCCTTTAAAGGCTTTAGAAATGTATCCATTAAAGCCCTAATGTTAGTTTGAGAATTTTCGTAGTCAAACAACACGTATGTAGAGGATGAACTCGCAAGTAATATATGTCCTTTTCTTTTAATAAACATTATCCTCTTTCATTATCCTATTTACAAACGATTTCATTGGGAGTGTTTCTTTCTACTGTTTACAGTGAAGTCACCCACTTGGCACTCAACTACTATAAATTTTTAATGAGTTCATAACCAGTCTGGGTACTTCTAAATTGTGGAGCCTCTGTGTGCATGAACGGACGCCTTATGTTACCAGATCTGGCTGCTTTGAAATCACAGAACCCTAGGGATATAAGTTTTTTACAAAAACACATAAGCAGATCATCTTTTTCAGATTACAGAAAGTTCCAGGGCCTACAAATGTGTTCTGAGGTAGCAGCGTTTTCACCCATGGAAAGGAAACAAAGAACAAGAGACAGATGAGCGAAAGGATAAACTGCTAACACAGCCGCTCTGTCACGACTACAAAACACAGTCTTCAAAGATGAGATTTTTAGTTTTACTTTATATTTGGATATCAACAGATAAGCCCAGTACCTGGACGAAGATTAGCGTCTCTGGGAGTTGCTGGCCTACGTGAGAGGAAAGTGTGGTTGAGTGAACAGGGCACCTTCACAGAACAGCAGGGTGAACGCCAGCAGCTGTGATGCTACTGCTCCTCGGTAGCTGCTACTCAGTCTTAACACCACTGCTCAGGCATTAACGGGAGAACCTCTGGCTCTCCAGCTAGAATGTAAGCTCCTTGAGAGCAGGGACCCTTTGGAATCTCAGTGGCTGCTATGCAGATGCTACATATTTAATACCAATTTGTTGAATGACACAGATGGATGATAGAGGATGACACAATGAAATTCAAGCGTAAATTGAGATGGAAATATGAAAATGCCGGGGAAGGAACATGGGCCGTAAAATGCAAGTAATACACCATCAAGATTCCCAATTGTATATTCCACATGACCAGTCTGATTTCATTGAGAATCACCTTCTCTAAGATTCCAGAGAAGGGCTCAAGTCACCAGTGGTGAGGGCCCGGAAAATACAAAGGAAGAGACAGGTTTTTGTTTGTTTTGTGTTTGTCTTAATATCAGTGCCACTTACCTTCTCATTTCATGACATTAGAAAATGTTTCAAGTGGAAATGCCCCTGGTTGTAACGTAATGACTAAAATTGCATTAAGATGTCAAAATAAATAGTAACAGAAACTTTCCTTAAAAAATCAATTTTAATATACGAGGTGAGAACGATGTGTGCCTTTATAATAAGGAAAAGGTAAGAGAAAGAGAAATCAAATTTCATTTGAACTTGGTTAAAATAAGTTTGGAGCTGCAGACTGTGGTTTTATTCAGTCTAAAATGAGTTTAGAAATAAGCATAGTCTGAGTAAGGCTCTGTCCTTCAAAACCTAATGAAGCATGGTGTCTACTTCAAGGTGCTTGCAGACAACTTCTGGACTATACCAGTTCAAAAGGGGTAAGTGCATCACAGACGCCCAGATTCCTACACCCGGGAGCTCTAACGATCCTCTAAGATGAGGGGCAGGGGTCAGAGGGCACAGATAGAAGGAAACAGCAAACCTGGAGAACACGGGGGATGCATTCCAGTACTGGCCCAAATTTCTTAACCTGCGCACATCAGTGGGGAATGTTAAAGAGGCCACAGTATTATCCACATTCTCATAATTCAGAAAGGAATTAGGCAAAGGAAAAGAAAAAATCAGAACTATGGTCTAAGTTGATTCTGAATCTCAGAAGGAAAATATCCCAGAAGTCCAAGGATTCCAGAAGCATCCTGACAACCCAAAGTGTGAGACCCAGGGCCATCCCATGAACTCATCATCTCTCAGCAGTTCCTGAATTAATGAGGCGCTAGGAAAATATATGTTTTTCTCAGTCATTAGAGAACTACAAAGTAATAATACATGGCTAGTTTTAAAATTAACTAGATGCCGTATCAACTCGCCAAACTATATGTCATACATCTCTAATCTTAAAAAGAATAACATTTATTAGAAAAAAAATCGGTTCAGTAAAAATATTTCATGTATTTTTTTTTTTTTAGGAAATGACTTGCATAAAAAGATTGGTTTTGGGATGCTGATAAATCATTTGTAAAAGCAGATAAATGATGCCAACAAATTGGATAACCTAGATGAAGTGGAGAAACCAAGAAAATATAAACTACTGTAACTCACTCGAGAATACATTAAATTGGAAGAGACTTATATAAAAAGTACACATATGGAATTAATAGTTTAAAATTTTCCAACAAAGAAAAGCCCAGGCCCAGAGGGATTCACTGGTAAATTCAGCCAAATATTCAATTTATTTTCAACAAGGGTACCAAAACAATTCATTGTGAAAAGAAAAATGTCTGCAACCAATGACACTAGGACAACTGGGTTTCCACACGCAAAAGAATTAAGTTGAACCCCTATTTTACATTATATGTAAAAATCAAGTTAAATGGATCAGAAGCCTACATGCAGGGGATAAAATAGTAAAATTCTTAGAAGAAAGCTTATGAATAACTCTTCACAACCTTAGAATTGGGATTTTTGTTTTTTTTTTAGATATGACAACCAAACCAGAAGCAGACAAAAAAAATACAGACACATTGAACATGAACTTGTGTGCTTCAAGAACCCCCTCAATAAAGTGAAAAGATAACCCACCAAATGGGAGGAAATACTTGCAAATCACATAGCTCATAAGGGATTTGTATCCAGAACATATTAAAAAAACAAGAAAAAGAAAAAGAAAAAAAACACCTCTTACAACAGTAAGAAGACAAATATCCCAATTTAAAAAGTAGATAAAGGACTTGAATAGACATTTCTCAAATAGTACATACAAATGGCCAATAAGCATACGAAAAGATGCTCAATATCATTATTCATTAGAGAAAGGCAAATGAAAACCACAAGATATCACTTCTCACTAAGATGGCTAAAATTAAAAACAAACAAACAATAATGAGTGTTGGCAAGAATGTGGATGAATTGTAACCCTCATTCCTTGCTGGTAGAAATATAAATTGGTGTAGCCACTTTGAGGCACGCATGTCCACATGAAACCCTGTACATAGACGTTCATAACAGTGTTATTCACAATGGCCAAAAAAGTAGAAGTAACCCAAATGTGCATCAATTGATGAACAAATAAACAAAACGCAGTGTATTCAGACAGTGGAATATTATTTGGCAATACCGTGTTTCCCCGAAAATAAGACCTAGCTGGACAATCAGCTCTAATGCGTCTTTTGAAGCAAAAATTAATACAAGACCCGGTATTATATTATATATTATATATTATATTATATTATATTATATTATATTATATTATATTATATTATATTATATTATATTATATTATATTATATTATATTATACCGGGTCTTATATTATACCGGGTCTTATATTATATTATTATATAAGACCTGGTCTTATATTATAGTAAAATAAGACCAGGTCTTATATTAATTTTTGTTCCAAAAGACACATTAGAGCTGATTGTCTGGCTAGGTCTTATTTTCGAGGAAACATGGTAGTAAGAAAGTAAAAGTAATAGTTGGCCAGTTGAAATTGACTTTGGGGAAAATTTGTTTAGATTTTATTTACAAATACTTATGTCTTAATCAGCATTAGAGAAAGTACGAGTATTCTGGAGCTTCTATAGACTCTAACAGTGTAAAGTCCAAACATGATTACCTACATTTTCCTAGGGGCAGAAAACAGTAACCAGAATTAAAAGGAAGTAAATCAGTCAGCAACATCCTGAGGAGGTGACTGGTTCTACATTCATTCCACTTGTTCGTGCCTACGTAGTATCCACTGACCTACATGTAAATATAGACAAGCCAGATTTTCTCTTTTTCTCAGTTTATAAGCCAGTGATTTTCTCTCCAGTCAATTTTAAATACAGACCATCACCAAGCTCGATCTACACAATTATATAACTTAAGTGTCCCAATGTCTCACTGATATCTAAATTTGCAACATGGGACAGTGTTTGTGATGCAATGTGAGGCCAAAAAGCTAGAATAGGACAGGGATTGATATTCCTACCCACAAAAACAGGAACGAGAATGTGTTTTTCTCTGGTGCTCGAGGCTTGGAAAATGCTGGACCCTAAGATTTAATCTGGAATTTAATGATCCATAGTGGACCTGAAAAAACAAATGCCAGGGTCTCACTCTGATTTGAATTCATGCCCCAGGGGTGTGCCCCCTTATTGCTGTGTAGCTATTTACACTTGCTGTTATAAAACAAAATCTTAATTAAGTAATCATGTGACTTCACTTTTAATAGGCTCACTATCTACCCTGGGACCTCTTGAAATATCATTCATAATATGTATCTTACTAGAAATAGCATCACGTTGTGTTAGAGACGTCTTTATTTCTTTTGTTATATTTTCTTTCTATGTGGCACTTTCTTGCTATGCAATTATAAACCTTTTTAAAAATTATGGGAGGGGTCATGATCCAACTATATTTTGTACAGTTACATGACATTAAAACAGATAAGCTATCATAATTAAAGGATAACTTTCTAATAAAATAAAATATAATTAGAGCAGCTGGCTGACTCAGTGGTTGGAGAGCAATGCTCACAACACCAAGGTTGCCGGTTCGATCCCCCATGGGCCAGTGAGCTGCGCCCCCCCACTACTAGACTGAAAACAATGACTTGACATGGAGCTGATGGGGCCTGGAAAAATACACTGTTCCCCAATAAAAAATTGAGAATAAATAAATAAATAAATAAATAAATACATAAATAAAATTAATGCTACTTATTGATACATCATCTAACTGTTTAGAGCAAGACAGTAATTAGACAAAAATGGAAGCAGTTATCAGGGGTGTCAAAACTGCGGCCCGCGGGCCAATTGCGTTCCGTAATCCATTGTTAATTGGCCCGCAGCAAATTCCAAAAATATATTTAGTTTACTTAAATAAACCAGGTGAGGCAATACGTGCTTCACCTCAAGTGAGTGGCCTGGCTGTTTGTGTATTTTACCGCATATGGCCCTTGGTAAAAAATGTTGAAAAAAGTTTTGACACCCCTGAGTTAGATGAAATTAACACAGCTTACTAGTGACGTTCAGAAAGACTTTTAAACACTCAAGCTAAGAGTTATTATCAAAACCATCAGACTTACACAGAATACCATCAAGCTAGAATTGTTCAAAGGTAGAAAGTGTGACTTAAGTCTAGGATCCGGGGTCCTCCTGAGTGACTGACCTCCTAGAAAACCCTTGCGATGCCTACTTAACAATCGTTTCATCAAAATGAACACCACAAGGACCACTGAATGCACTCCAAGCTCTGCAGGCATTTGAAGTCTTCTGTTTTTCAAAAGCACTCAGGTCAGACATTCAAGGATTCACCTTGATTCGAAATAGAGAACCTAGATATGTTTGAATGTTTCACCTCCAGTGTACTGCATACTGTGTTTTGTTTAATTTTATGGGGGGGGAAAAGGCCATGTGTTTTACTTATTATCAGTTTAAGTAATAAATTTTGTTTTGGTGAAGGAACATGCCTGATACATGATTATTATACAAATATAAGGAATAAAACGTTTGGTGTAAATCATTGTATACAATTAAGTCTCCATCCTTATTGTAAGTCTGCCATTCTACTAACATACGATTATTCTGGTCTTATGATATCACATGATAGATAAATACACATATGTTGGTCACACCCCATTATTTTTTTTTTTGAAAGATACAGTTTTAGGAGCTAAATGGGCATGTGCAAATGAAAAATACAGTATTATCCCCCAGTCTGTTGTTTCATGCTTTCATCACCTCTATTACTAATATTTTAAAGTGATACATTCACGGGCAAGTTGGACAGAAATCTATCTCACAGTCTCTAAAATCACTGGTCTTTCAAACCTTTTTCCTAGTCTTGTTTTTCAAACAATAAACATGTGAACGCGATGAAGTGGGAGATGAGTCTTCCGGAGACACTTTATGGAGGAAGTCCCCGGTGAGGAAAAGCACGTCCTGAATTACAGAACTCACTGCGGAGAACTCCTTGATTTTGCTAATGCTTGTCTCATGCTTGCTCCCAGAGCTCAGACTCCACCGGAGAGATCGGACCTGCTACCCAGAGGCATTGCATGATTTGAACCAAAAGCTTTACAGTCCTTCCTGCATTTCAGCTATTTCTTTTGCTTCTAATTCTGGCGAGACTTAAACTCTTATCTCTGGACACCAGGCCTACAGATAGGACCTATCACAGTCGCCCCAATTCCCAGAGAATACTCCACTCCATGACCCCAGTGCGATTAAATCCCTGCAGATAGCCTAAGTAAATGGTGCATGGCTTGTTCCTGTCACTCCCACTAATGCCTCTGTACCATGAAAGAGACTAGCCGAGGTGTAAATATCTTCAAGTTATTAGCTGTACTTCCTTCTCCTCGCTTCTGTCGGTAATCCCAGCACTGTGTCCTTACGGAGAATAATAAACTCAGAGGCAGCAGTTCCTGAACTTTCTTCTCAAGTATTTATGGATCCGTTGGCAGGTGTCTGTGTGTTACTGGTTACACACGAAAGCACATTTCTCTTTATCATCCTCAGTAAGGTTCTTGCACCTCGCCCTGTGTGCCCCACTGTCTCTCTCTAGAAAGGACACCACAGTTTGAAGGGCACAGACCAAGTTATATCATTTAGCTGGATAGCGTGGATGGAACAGATTTCACCTCAAGAACAGTGTATCTGAGTATAAAAGGACCAAGGCATCAGTACATTGGTTAGCTGTACTCACCTGAACATTTATTTAAAACAATTGAAACGGAAGCACAAACAAATATAACTATTACGTAAATGTTGCTTGGGAAACACTTCAGGAATTAGTTTTAATCTTACTGTAATTCTTACTGATTTGATTGTGCATCCATCCTTCTCAAGGGGCAGGGTTTCCCAGAGAGCAGAGGCAAAGCCATGACTTTGGTCCTTTCTCCTGCATTTCTCCTAGTGCTCAGCACACGGTGGGCTAGTCATAAACATTTAGTAAGTGAAAGGATGAGAAAGGAATGCATTCCGTGAACCACAACACGACCTACAGGGTGGAATCAGTAGGAAAACACATCCAACTGGGAACTCAGGACTGGGAACTCGATTCTCAAGGTCAGAACCAGGAGCATGCAGGGCTAAAGGACAACACAAAGCCATGTGCTGAAGGGGAAACCAACAAGCAGCCCAGTGCCTGCCTCTCTGTGAGCTGGGGTTGTGGAAAGAACCTCAGGCAAGTCATTCAGGATTGAAGGGACAATGAAATGACACCGAAAGGCCGAGAAAAATAAGGCCCACAACACTAACTTAACTTAATGTTTTAGATAATAGAGTGATTTTTACATGTGTTTCATCTCCTCTACTTGGCCTGTAATGATTTGAGACAGAAGTGCCCTTAATGTGAAGGACTTTACAAATAGGGTGTTTCTCACATGATGGGGAGATTTGTGCATGTACTCACCACTGCAATATCTGAGTTATCCAGCTCCCCTGGTAACATTCTTTTCATTTCCATTATTACCTTTAACTCACTTTGAAAAAATTGTAGAAAAATTTAACTTACTTTTAACAACATATTTTACCAATAATTTAAATCATTTCTGAAACAAAATATATAAATGTAGGAGAGAAATTTTAATCTTTTAAATGTATTTGGAGGTTTCTATTGAAAGAAATATTATGAAGCCTTTTATCTTGTATAAGTCCAGGTTTTTATTTATGAATATACGTATGGGTGTGTTCAATCAAATGACATTTACTGAGAACTTTATGAAGCAGGAACATCTGTATGCACTTGTGGAGTTTTCATTCTAGTGGAGGATGAACGGTATGGAAGATGGTCATGGTGATGTGTTTTATTGTCTGGTGACATCTGACAATAGACAAATTAGATAGGTAGGTAGGTAGATAGATAGATAGATAGATAGATAGATAGACAGACAGACAGACAGACAGCACACACACACACACACACACACACACACACACACACACAAACCAAAGGAGACTGAAGCTGACCAGTCGGGGACTGAGGACGTCAGCCATTTTATGTGGGGTCATCAGGGAAAGCCTCTTTGCTGAGGTGGCTTTAAAATTACTACAGGTGAATTATACCTGCATGCGAATTTCACTTTTCTAGAGTTAGGTCTGGTCAAGAGTGTATTTTAAAAGAAATAGGGCCCTGGCCACAAACATGTCATTTCAGAGATAAATTAGTTCTCAGGAGACCCATTCACCTC
This sequence comes from Rhinolophus sinicus, assembly GCF_057876585.1. NCBI lineage: Eukaryota > Metazoa > Chordata > Mammalia > Chiroptera > Rhinolophidae > Rhinolophus > Rhinolophus sinicus. The sequence continues at coordinate 5,706,157 of NC_142502.1, read as the reverse complement.
TAGGATTTTCCCTAAAAACCAACAAGATGAAAATGTTTGTAAAATCCAGGGTTTTCATCTTTATTGCCCTCTGCAGGGAAGACCCTACAGGTGAAATGGAGGTTTCTACGGTAGATGATTAGTATGGGCCTGTCAACCTTGAATTTGTATATAGAGCACAATATATTTTTGAAAGTTATTTTAAGAAAACATTTAAAACTAAAAAAAAATATTTAATGTTTATGTGGAGATGTGAATCATTTTATTGTAATTTAAAATAGAATTGAAATTTCAATAGTTACCATCTTATGAGTGATTTATTTGAAAAATATTATAATACATTTCAGTAATTTTGCTTCTGCTGATTAACTCATATTTCTGTGCAGTGTTTCTGATGCCTGCTCTCAATAACTGTATTGACTCACTTTGCATTTCTTTCCAAATGCTCTCTTGAGTTCAGAGGGTATATTGATGCAAGTTAAATGTCTAGGAAAAATTCTAGTGCAGAAATGATTTTATATAAAGCACATGAGCTCTGAAATTGGACAGATCTGGGTCTCATTTCACCTCAAACTCTGCATAGCTCTGAGACTTTTAAATTCAGCCCCAAGTGTCCACTGAATCACTTCTAGCCATGGGCAGCCAAGTAAAACGTTACAGTTACGAGTTTTTGTTTTGTTTTTTCTCTTTAAACTATTTCTACTATTCTAGTGACCTTGACCTCTTTAGGGCATTTAAGATTTTTCTAAGATATCTATATCATCTATATCATCTATATCTATATCTATATCTATATCTATATCTATATCTATATCTATATCTATATCTATCTATCTATACTGGGGGATACCAAAACATGTATACATAACTTGCATTGTTCTTTCGTTATCGGTATATATTGAGTATTGTAATTTTAATACAGTTTTTTCTCTTCTTAAAATGTGTATACATTTTTTGGTACCCTCTGTATATGTAAAAATACAGCCTTGGGTCTGCATGACCAGTTTTGTTAAACTAGTAATACCCTTGAAGTTAATTAAATTTCATGCTGCAACAGGTTAAACCCTTTGTTGAAAGTTAACTTTTTGATCATAAATATACTCCCTCTGGAGAAACAGTCGTTTCGGACCAAGGAACTTATAATACCAATGACTCTTAGCACTTCTAATGTCTTTAATTGTGATTAAAGCAGGAGGCAGGATGTTTAATTCAAATGTTTAACTAAAATATAACACTTACATATTTTGTAAAACACCTTAAAGTTGCAAGTACAATACAAAGAACTATTTTTGGAGAGTAAGTAGCTACATGATGCCTGATCGTACCTGAAAATTTTGGAGAAGATTTTCTACAAACAAGACATTTTCCTACCTAATCAGTCCATTCACCCAAATCAGGAATAAATGGAAACACTCTAAACATCTAATCCTCAGACCCCATTTAATCGATCCCAATTATGTTCTTTATACTAAAAGAAACTAGCTAAGAATGGTGCACTGCATTTAGTTGTCACGTTGCTTTGGAAATGTAGTCTTGAACAGTCCCATGGTTTTTGGCATTTCTGAAGATTACAGGACGGTTATTAAGTTAGTGCAAAAGTAATTGCGGTTTAAAAGGTTAAAATTAATTGCCAAAACCACAATTACTTTTGCACCAACCTAACAGCTTACAGAACAGGTGTCATTTGCATTCACCTGCTATTTCTTCATGACTCCAATTATGCGTCTTTGGTGGGAGTGTTGCAGAGATGATCCCGGCTCCTTCCCATCGCATGTTTTCAGGAGGCACATGGTCCACTTTTCCCATCACTGAGAAAGTTCACGTGGATCACTTATTGAAGGCAATATCTGCCAAACTTTTACACTGCAAAGCAGTGCTGTGCAATTAGCATTTTAGGGGGAGGTCCTTGGAAACCATGTTTGTCTTCTGTTCCTTATTAAACCCCCAGTTTACTCAGGACGGACTCCTGGATTCCTCTTGTCTCTTACGGGTTAAACTCAGTGTCTACCGTTACTTGGATGCTTCCGACTGTTGCTGGTTTGGCCAGTTGGCGCCTGTGTCCCCTCTCACATGTCCCCACTGTGTCCAAAGGCAGGTACCTCCTTGTCTTCTGACAAGATAGATGCTCCAAGCACATCCTTTTGTATATCCCAGTCCTGGATTCAGCCCTGGTTACTTTTAGTAAAAAATGATATTTAGAAACCAAGACTTAGGTGCGAGGTACGCTTATTACTACTGAGGAATCAATGCTTCTAGGCCCTCGCAGAAGACTGAGCTACAGAACAGGTGTGTGTGTGTGTGTGGGTGTGCACGCGTGCACACGTGTGTGTATACATCTATTAATATATATATATGCACACATTATAGTTCAATTCTATATTTCTGTATCTATTTATATTAAAAATCATGAATCCACATCACTAACCCAAATTCCAATCCAAATCGATTAGGGTTTATTTCAGGTTCAGTTTTTGTCTGTACCTCACCTTCTCCGATGGAGAGAAACCTGGCCTCCATTATTCTTAATGTGTTGTGTATATGATCTGCCCCCTGCCAGGCCACCCCTCCAGGAGGCTGCACTTCTCAGGTTCTGTCTTCCCATGTCAGGCTGTCTCCCCTCTGGACTGCATTTCTCACATTTAGGGGCCCTCAAATCCTGCATTCTGTACCAGGCCACCCCCCACCCCCACACCGGATGCTCTGGTTATCTCCGTGCAGGGCCCTGTACCCTGTCACCGGGGTGCCCCACTTGTCACCTGTCCAAGATTCAAGCACCCCCTGGATATCCCACATCCACTGATATTCCCTGTCGCGGTCTGGGCCCTAAAACCCTGCCCAGGGACTCCATGGCTTTTCCCTGCCCCCCACTAAGATGACCTGGCTCTTCCCTGCTCTCAACTAAAACGCCCTGGCTCTTCCATGCCCCCGACTAAGACGCCCTGGCTCTTCCATGCCCCCGACTAAGATGCCCTGGCTCTTCCATGTCCCCTCCCCACTAAAGATGTTTACCTTGACTTCTCTGGTTCTGAACTGAATTGCTCAGAAAGGAAAGGGAAAGAGGAAGACAAAAGGAAAAGAGGAAGTATACATTCAATACAACATTTAAATGAATGACAAGGAGGGGTGAAAATTTAGGTACAAACCCAACTAATTTAATTAATTGCTGCTAATACAAATAACTTAAGTGAAGTAGCAATTATATAAACAGAAATTCAGATCCTGGTTAAGTTTGTGCATAGGCAAGTGATAAAAACTAACGGCAATAAAATAACCAATAATTTCTCCTCTATCCAGCTATGTTTCTTAAGACATTTATTATAAAAATTGTCCCACAATTAGTAATTTTAAAACATAAGGGAAATAAAGTGCTACTTAAAATAGAGGAACTCAAGTGTATGAATATTTTTTGGAGTTCTCATGTTGCATTCTGGAAATTAAAGTCACAATTTTTGAAAAAAATATATTTAAAACATATTCACACACATTTATTTTCTCTAAAAGATTCGTGCACTCTTCAAGATAAATAGGTGGAAAGGTGGCTGTAGGTTTTCCAATCCACAGAATACAATCTTTGGAAGAAATAGAGGGCATGGCCCATTGTCCACGGAGAACACCAGAGCCTGGACAAGTAGATCTAGCCATTTCTCAATGATGCCATCGCCACTGGCAATAGGCATCATAGGGCCTCCAAGTTCAAAGACTTGAATAAATATAAATTAAATTAAAGAAGCCACGATGACAGAATTGCTTCCCTAATTCTCCCTTTTACTGAAGTACCGAGATCTACTTACAGTGTAGTGTCCATGGCCCAGGAGGACGGTGCATCACACCTGTAAGCTCTCTAATTTTTCTGCAGCACACACAGTGCTGACATTGGCACAGAAGAAAATTGCAAAGGACGGGAGCCTGCCCTGAACAAGAGTGGTTCCAAGCGTCACTGGACAAGCAGAGGTGACGTCCAGGAACCCTGCCCGCGGACCCAGGGTCCAGCCTGAAACCATCTGTGCCTCATTCTTTCTTAATTAAAAGTAATATGGTTTTTCAAAGGTAGTCTCACTTTCTATTGACAAAGACATTTAAAAAAATATTCACTGAAAGACTTTTCTTGGCAGAATTTGCCTTCATTTTGCCCCCAGCATTATTCATATTTAGGATCTTACCGTATGCCAGGGAAACCACAGGTAACTCTCAGTAGGTAATTTATTTTTTTTTTAAAGACTCTTTCTCAAATAAATGTAGCTATATGTCATCCAGTTCTACTTGCTTTAACTAGATTTCTAAATTAAGAACAGCAATACAAATCAAGATTTGTGCTTCACTTTGGAGATATATAAACACATTATTTACAGCACCAACACTTTTTAACTCCAGTGAGAATGCAGCAGACGCTACCAGCGCGGAAAGAACGACCTCACCAAGACTATAAAGTAAGAAGTTTCCCAGACACTGACTTTTCTAATTATACAGGAAACAGGAATCATATGAGTGCCAGAGGAAGACTTCAAACCACACATCCTTTCTCAGGATAACAGCTTGTATGTAACAGGCGGATGAACCAACATCCATCAGGGCTCAGAGGAGACTGAGGCCACAGACCTAAAGTCACACCAATGACCTGCTTCGCAAAAAGAGCAGCGCACATCAGATCAGCCTTCCTTGAGTTTATCACATTCTATTTCTTAGAATCAAACCTGTCTTGTATTATTTTGCCACACGTCTGTTGGATGTCATTACGGACATATTTGTTTAAATGGCGTTTTCTACATAGAATCCTTAGTTACCTGTCACCAGCCTGCTCTTGCTACCACAGCCTCTATGTAAGCTAGTAGCTCAAATTCCTGGTAGGATTACAGTGTTGCTTGCATCTGATTAATGAAAAAAGAAAAGTCCCCTGTACCTTCAACAGATATCACATTTACCACGAGTTCACTATTGATTTCATTGTTGGGCTTGCTAGCGTCTAAATTCATGGTACTGGAGAGCAGAAGGGAGATTAGTGTATGCAAGACTAGAGTGACATTTGGACACTTTTCTCATGCAGACAGCAGTTAAACATTTTAAGCAGGAATAACAGCGCTATTTTCTCCCTTCATTTGCTATGCTGACGCATATCCAAGGTCATCTTCTGTGCTCCAGGATTTTCCAGATCTAGCCAATTTCTGAATTCAGCAAGGCATTAGCCTTCCTATAAATAAATTTCCGTTGTTAACAGGTAAACCGGGAGCTGTGTGGAGCCTTGAAAGTAGCACAGACCACAGACCACTTAAAGGCAGCTTATTGTCTTGACTCAACTAAAGCGACACAGTTTCCTACTTTGTAACTTCAGCTCCTTTGTCAATTCAGCCGCATTGTAGCACGTGAGTGTTGGACGAGAGACTCCAACATCTACCCTGTCCCACCCACTGCTGCTACCGAAGAATTTCTCTTACAACATCCCTCAGCGGGAGGCTTGTCTGTCTCCACGTCCGCACTTCTTGGAATGTGGATTTAAGATTTTACTCTAAACCCAGCGCTTCACAGACATTTTTAATCATTAGAAATGAATCCCTCATATTGAGCCAGAATTAGCCATCTGGTAATTTACACATGTTCCTCCCAGATCTGTCCACAAGAGTCAGAGAGACTGGATTTAGACATTTTCTATGTGGTGACAGCATGACGCCCTGCCTTTGGCACCAATTGGCCCCTCGTGCCAGACCCCCAGCCACGTCCGGACAGACCTGCTGGTATAGCACGTACGCTAGACATTTGTCAGCTTTGGACTTATGAGCAGGATGATCTTGAAAAGTGTCATTTAGTGTCAGGTTTTAATTTAGGGGAGATGACTCTTGCTACAGAATCTTGCAAAGAGGTTTTCTCAATAGAAGGAAATAGTACAGAAAATAAATCTACAAAGAATTAAAAATAGGAAAGATTAATGTCAAAAAATGGGAATTTTGGAAAGATTATTAAAGTAGATAAAACTTTTGGCACTCCTGAATAAACAGATAAAATCAAACAAAGTAAGTCCTCAAAAAAGAAACAACTATAGACAAAGAAGAGGTTTCATGGAACCACTATTGTCTGATGTGTCTGAAATCCTAGACAACACGTTTAAAAACCCAGAAAAATATAAAATACCAAAATCGGTACAAGAAATAGACAGATTGAATAAAAATGTGTACGTATTCAATAAAAGAAAATGGTTCAGGAGGTTTCATAACTGACTTTGGTCAAACACTTAATGAATAAATTCATTCATATTTTTAAATTCATTGTAATTAAAAAAATAGAAAGAGGAAGCTGCTCAGTTCATTTTACTAATTTCAAAATTAAACAGGAATAATAAAGAAAACAAAAGTTTAATTCTATTTCACTTATGAACATATGTGTGAAAATCCGCATTCAGAATATATCACCATCAGGTGGCTTTATCTCAAGGATGTCAGCTTGGTTTGCCATCTGAAAAATCCATAAACTGAAAGGGGAAATCACTTCTTATCTCTTTTAATATATGAAAAATTATTTAATAAGACTTAAGAAATCGTCATTAAAAAAAAAAACAGCAAACCAAGATTAGAAATTCTTAACTTGATAAAGATAATATTATAAAAAATTGCTGAAATTGGTTTAATTCATAGAGAAATTCTAGACAGCTGCATTTTAACATTTGAAGGAAACAATTGTCATATTGACAAATAACCAAGCTTCAGAAGAAATTAGAAATTGAAGCAAGTATTTCAGAAGGATGCAGAGGCAGCTGGATCTCTGGACCCCAGAAGGTTCCCATTCACGCTCCTCGCTCCCCCCAGCAGGGGTAGGTGGCAGCAGCATCCAGTGCTGTCCATTCGAAAACTTTCATAAGACAACTGGACCAGGGGGCCCCTTTTCTCCTTCACATGCACGTAGCTGCTAAAACCCTAATAACTGTCCTGGAAAAGAGCAGAAGATGCTCTTAGAAGGGGCTGAGCTGTGGGACTGAAGGCGGGGTCAGGAGGTAGAGCGGGGCCTCAGGTGACCAGATTTGCAGCAGGGACCAGAGGTGGGAGAGGAAAGGCACCTCGGTCCAGGACTTACATGTACTACAGTGTTCTCGAAACAACAAGACCTGCAGTGTGGCCATCGAGGCGATGGACTGGGCAGGCCGCCTGCGTTGGACTCTCAGCTCTTCCACTCACAGCTTTTCTGCCTCGTGCCCCACGTTCCTCATCCCAGCAGCAGGTTGGTGACCACACCTATTTCATGGATTACTGGGGGGATAAATCAGTGACTGGAGGCAAAGCATCAGAATGCTCTCTGTTCTCCCACAAGGGAACCCCGCCTGGCGCCTGAACCCACTCACACTTCACAGAGGTCTTTTTGGGGCACAGGACTTTGGTGTACAAATGCCTACAAAATGGAATTGGGAATCCACGTTATCTCCCATGTTTAATGAATGTATCATGTAGTCATAAATAATTCATAAAGAAGCAAGAATCACCAGATGTTCGAGGTAAGCGAGTAACATGAAAAAAGTAAGGTCAAGATTTACAAAGAGGGCCCTAATCCTGAAAGAAAAAGAACTTTTAAGACATGATTTGCATACTCAGAGGACAGAGGAAGAGAAATCTGTACAAAAAATTGTTGGGGTACAAAGAAAGCAATGAGAGAATAAGAAATAGTTGTTGGTGGTTAAAAATAAGGCAGAAATAAACACAGTAGTGGAAGAACTGCTCAAAAGAGGGAACATAAACGAATGAGTCAAGCAACCAGTGCTGCTCAAACTCTAACAGGCACACGAATTATCAGATGTTGTTCAAACGCAGAGTCTAGGTCAGCGGGTCTGGGGTGGAATCTGAGATTCTGAATTTCTAACATGCTCCCAGGTGAAATCAGTGCTGCGGTGCCGTGTGCTGCACTTCTGGTCGTAAGGATCGAAAAGATAAAGTCAAGAGATTTCCCAGAATTCATGGGGAAAAGACAAAGAGAAAATAAAAAAGAGTTTTTTTTTTTTTTTTTTTTTTTAATGGACACTACAATTAAGAAGTAACACAATTCTTCCAATAGTAGCACAGGTCTTCCTCTAAGAATAGAGGAAGGGTGAATCTGCTCTCTGCTCGAGCTGGGACATCCATCTTCTCCTGCCCTCAACAGATTGGAGGGAACCCACCGGCACTGGTGAGGGTGATCTTCTTTACTCTGTCTACCATTCAAATGCTAAACTTTTCCCGAAATGACCTCCCAGACACTCTTGGAACAATGTTTAACCAGCTGTCTGGGCATTCCTTAGCCCAGTCAAGTTGATACACAAAATTAACCACCACAATAGGTAAATAAAATTACCCAAAGATATAGCTCAGCAAAACTTTTTCAAAAATTCAAGAAAGACGAACACACAGGAAACAAAATAAAATAAGCAATGGAATTCACAGAGGAGACTATAAAAAGTAACACATATAAATTAGAACAGGAAATCAAAAGAGTCCATGAAGAATGTCAGAGAAAGTGCATTCTACCACCTCAAATTCTGCAATTAATAACAAACATACTTAATTACAATAGGAAGGCATGCATTTCTTCTGTCTATAAGAAAAGTGAAAGTCAACTTCTCCGAACAAACCAGAAAGTTGTAAAAGTAAGACATGGATATGAATGAAATGTGAAACAAACTAACATATGACGGGATTTTTAGTAATTGATATCCTTTATTGACTTTGATATTTGGAAGATTATTGATTGGTACAGGTTGAGATATATTAGGATATAATTTCTTCCTCCTGGGTCCAATCATATGACATACTTGATATAGGGTGATTACATTTCATTGGTTTTAGTTTTGTATGTTTTTTTTTTTTAAATCAACTTAGTGGAAAAAAGATGGAAAACTTCGTTATAGTTACAGAACATAATACAAACCTCATAAACCTTGTTAATGTAACTGTAATGACATGGCTGACTAAACTTAGGAGGTGGGGGAAGAAAGAGAAGTAGTGAAGCATGTACATAAATGAATTCCCTTCTAGAAAATAATTCGCTGATAGGTACTATCTAATTTTGTTGGGTAAATGTAAAGTATATTATTCAAAGTAATAATGTACTTTATTATCACATGGAAGAACTGAAGGTCAGCTCTGATCTGGCTTAACTCCATGAAAGAAGGCAGAGACCACGTTAGCCTCACACGTCCGGCAGCATGCGGACGGTGTGGTTGACGTTGGGTAAACGATGGATGGAGTGGGAGAAGAGGTGTGAAGTAGGGTTCCTGTGCCAAATTATTCATTGTTCAAGACGGGGAGCGAATGGGCATATTTTAAAGTCGGTATGCTAAGTCAGTGCGTACAGAGCTCCGTGATGGTGGTCATCACCACAAGAAATAAGAAATGTTTGCAAGTGGAGGATTCTGGGGAGTAGAACTGAGGCATGAGACGGCAGATTTTTTTTTTTTTTTCATTTTTTGAGGAAACTAAACAAGTGTGCATTCCATCTATAATAAAAGGTATTTTAAATAGTATTGTGACTGAACACTCTAAACATCTATTTTTAAAAACATTTCGAATCATAGATTTCCTTCATTTACTTCATTTTACTTATGAGGAGTTCAGCATTCTATCCTAATTTCCTCTAGAATGTGGCACAAGTCATAGACGATTTACACAAGATAAGCTTTTGGCAGCACGTAAGAGTTTTTTTTAAAGTTCACTGAAAGGAAAGCACTCACATTCGAGAGATAACTCCATACCTCTAGTCACTCCCTTTCTCCTTGTGGATTTCTGACTTTCCCTGGGGATTAAGACAGAGGCACTTCAGGTGTAGGTCTTGAGTGGGCACTGAGAATCCTTGCTTAAAAATAACACGCTGTTCCACTGAGTGGTTACTTTATAAAATCAAAGAACTAGTCTTTCCAACATACAGAGGAGCTCATCTTGGAGAGGAAAGGCATGGTCGAGGCATCAGCATTCTAATGCTGACCAGGACAGGTGCCTGCCTTTGTAAACAGCCACTGTTGTGGTGTTTCTAAGGGGTCTTTCATCCACTGCTTTTATATTTTCTTGACTCCCATCGCTGGGAACCAGGCGTTTGGTACAGTTGGGTGTAAAGTAGCTCATGAAACCACAGAGGTGTGGGTGTCTGCTGAGATCAGACACAGCCCTGATGCCCAGGGCCGTACCCAACTTCTCAAATTTTCCACTTCCCATTCTTTGTTCCCAGTTTTCTCAAAGAAGACATCGGTCTGTAACCTTTATTCTAAGTTAAAAACCCATAGCATTTAAGTTCCAAGCCAGATTTGTTTGTCAGCCTTTTCCTTAGCAAAACATACATTTCATGAAATGTCAATGTTTCCAACCAACCACGGTAAGGATAACAACAAAAGCCAGGATGTAGCAGAAACTCAAATCAGAGTGTTTAAAATATATAATTATAATGGATTCTAAAGATTACCATGATTGTGATAGTAAAAAAAGGCCATTGAATTGTAGGCGTGAAAAGGAGTCACACCTACAATTTAAACACAGCAGCCAGGCAGGACACTTAACGCAGTGACAAAGGCAGAGGGATGGAGGGACATGTCTGTGCATTACAGGGACTTATAAAAACTCAGGCACAATTGAGAAGTAAGTCTTCACTTTATCACCCAGCAGAAGACGAGATATATTCTACCACCATGGCAGAAACAAAACCCAGTAACTACAGAACTGGGGCAGAAAAAGTTGTCAGGCAATGGAAATACACAGACAGAGGCCATTCTCAGGAAATACGGATATTTTACAGAATTCTGGAAAGTAAACCTGTCTTCCCGATAGCAGGTGAGGAAAACGAGCATATGCAGAAATTCAGGATTTTCCACAGGACGGAATGAGTGAAGCACAAGGCAGTCCAGGGTAGAGCGGTGGGGGTCGGGGACAACGCAGGGGGCCAGTTGTGTCCCCCAGGCTGGACAGCCAAAGGTGAATCACACTGGCACAATTAGGGTTATTTCCATTAGACTCACTCCAGATAGGCTGTTTGTTTGTTTGTTTGTTTCCTCACCCATTCTCAGTGAGAAGTTAAAGTTACAACTCCCCTGTTTATTATTTAGAGTCTGATATAGTATTAGCCAAGCTTATTCCTTTCCACAGATGCTATCCATTACACACTTTCCAATATCCAGAAAGCACTCATATAAAGATTGCTTTTCCCTGTATTTACTGCCTTCTCGGTCATTCATGAGTCAAACTGTGTTCCTTTGTTCTGCGGCTGTAATTTTAGATTGCACATTAGTCAAGATCTGAAGCTTATACAATATCCACACACCTAAAGAAAGCAGTGTTTCCCTGATCACGTTCAGTGAACACGACATTTCAGCCATGTACCGTGATCAGCTGCCACCACGAGCTAGAAACCTGCACATAAACCCTCGTGCTCTACTTAGCCACATGTAGAAATCTGTTCATCTGTTTGCGGTTGTTAGTGGTTTGGGTTTGGTCATTTTAAACTCTTTTGTGTGCACTGTGGGATACAATAAACAGCCTACTATACTGGTCTCCCTGGTAATGTGGTTTCTCACTGTGGGGAAGAGAGACTCGGACACTGTTGAGGAGGCAGGTGATGAAGAGCGCGACCGTGTTGGGTTTGAACTGGAGTTACCTGGATGAATCCACGCATACACGTACACACACACATGTATGTGTGTATTACAAGGTACTGAGAGAGCCCAGAAGCAAAGCTGTCAGTAGCTACGTGCACACCTAACAGCTGGATTCTAGGGTTTGGAAAGATGAGCCTGGGACGTCTTGTGCCAACAAACAAGGGGTCAAAGACCGATGGGGACATATCAAAACTAGGTAGAAGTTGCTTTAAAAGAACGGCAGGTGGCTACACTCTCCATCACAGAAGAATGTTAACTAGGAAATACAAAAAAAAAAAAAAAAAAAAAAAAAGAATGCCAGAATCATAAATCTCTCCCTAGTTGTGTATTTGTTTGTTTATTTACAACCACAAATGCAACAATTGATTCAGGCAGGAATATAAATGGATCCTTAAAAGGACTGTTGGAGAACAGGATATTCATATGGTCTCAACGTAGCACCTCATAGTTTATTTACTAACTGCACAAGGAAAAGATTGCCTTCACAACAGACAGATCTGTAGGCTTCACTTCCTCAAAGGGCGAAGTTCAGCGTCACACGGATCATGGGGCAATCTGGCGTATTGTGCCTGTGGCTGTGACGTAATGTGAAATACACATGATGTAGGAAATATTCCTGCCATATACTTGTGATATGAATATAACTATAAGGAAAACTTCAGGAGAAAACCCGACTGTGGGACATTCCAACACATAACTAGTCTGAAGTCTCCAGAAATGTCAGGGATCACGAATGACAAAAAAACAGCAGGAAGTTATTTTACAGACCCAAGAAATCTGACATGGCCAGATGTGACAAGATAACCAAGTGAGATCCTTGCCTCCACCTGGAATAGGAAAACAAGATACCCATAAAAATATTTGCGTAACAAACGTGATATACGCACAAGCTACGTATTAAACAACACCACTGAATCAATGCTAAACTCTTTGAATGGCGTAGAGATGACATGATGCGTGACAATGGCTGTACACTTAAGAGACAGATGCCGAAATAGTGGAAGGAAAGTGGTATGATATCTGCAATTCACTTTTAAATAAATCAACCAAATATCTGCAATTCACTTTTAAATAAATCAACCAAACACACACATACACATCGATGTGCACACTCACATACAGACGTCATGTATTTCATGTTATGTGTGGGTGTAAGAAGTACGGGGAATGAGCGTATGTGTGTGTAAGAAAGAAGGCAGATGTGCCAAAATATAAAATCATGATGAATCTAGGGAAATATGTTATTTGTTGTACTAGTCTTCTAAGTTTCCTATAGTTTTACAGTTTAAAAAAAAAAACAGATGGAGAAAATTTCACACTGGATAGAAGGAGGGAAGGAAAGAAACCAGAAATTTCTGCCAATTGAATTTAAAAAATCACTCTCCAGTGTTCCGTGAGTCTGGACAATTGGGTTTTCCACATTTGAACTGGTGGCACTGGTGCCACAGTCTTACTTTCATAACCTCAGTAGAATTCTACCGGCAGCTGCAATCCAGAGTTCCTTTCCAAGGTGCCTGAAAGCAGAAACTGTGTTCCAGGCACAGAGAATGACGTGAGCTAGTAAAGTCATCAAGAATACTAGTATCCCAGACATTATCAGACACCTATGAAGCTAAGCCAATTTTTTGATTTTAAAGCCAAATTGTTTATCTCAATTTGACACTCTCGATACTTTTTATCTCCAAACATATTGTACTGACACTAAGCATATTTCCATGTCGGAAAATCTGAATAGGTGATGTGAAAACTTGAATAATATTTGCATGTATCAAAAAGCACTTAACATTCAAAATCCATTTATAAACCCAACTTTATGCTAAATATTGTGGTGCCATTCTTACAGACCAAATCACTTCGTGTGTAAAATGATATCCTAGTCTATTTTTTTTAAATGGGATTTGCTATGAAACAGAGAAACTTTGTTATAAAGTACTCATGTTTATATACTTACTAGGATTTTGTTTTACATAGCATACTTATTCTTTCATACTATTTTTGAAGGTTCTCATTCAAATACTACATATAAAAAAAAACAATTTTCAGTCACAAAGGAATTTAAGTTTCCTTTCACTTTCTTTGGCCCAACACAGTACCCCCTAGAAGTCCTTGTGACCCCTAAAATAGAAAGCTTGCCTTGGCTGTGTCCCACCCATCCAAATTAAAGCACATGAGGATGGGAATTAGGTCTTCTGTCACACTTACGATGATATCCTCTGTATATCTGCCTCTTAAGAACTGACTGACTTCATGGTTTAAAATCAATTAAATACATTCCAGTAGGCTTAGAGCTAATGTCACAAAAATCTCACAGAATCTGTGGCCAATAATCTGACATTTTCCTATAAAAAATGGGGTGAAATTATGCTTTATGTACCTGACCACTTCTATGTTTTAAGCCACGTGACAGACAATGGCTTCGCTGAGCAGGAGCTGCATTTAGACATACTCGCTATAAAAGAATGCTTAAAGGTCATCAGCCATGATTGCCTTCTGCTCCACACTATGCAATGTCATCGAGCTAAACGATGATTGAGCAAATTATGAATGATTCATTCACAGCAGATTTTTCATTAGAAGTTAATGTCTCCTTTCCGGTAAAGTCAACATTATGATCCGGATGCCATTTATTAGAATTTATGCTATTCAACAAGATATGAAAAGAGAATCTCCTTAGCAGCTCACTCCAGGGAAATTAATCTCCACCTACAAATGAACACACGCACTGTGGTCGATGGGGAAGTGGCTGTGTAGTATGTGTACGATTTGAAAGAGCATGTGTACGTGTGTGTGTGTGTGTGTGTGCAATTCTCATTAGTGATCTTTGATTGATAACTGAAAATCAGTTATAAATATTGCTTTCTTTCATTTAAAGTATTGGACTCTGTAAAATACCCTGGGAGTGATAAAGAACATGTTAGCCATTATGAAAAATTAAAAGGAGGTTTTTGGATATTTTTCAAGTGTTAGCTGAGAGAGGCTCTGAGAGAAGGAAATCCAGGCGGCTTGTAATGAGATTTGTCCAAAGCAGGGTCTTGAGTGGTCAGAGGATCATACGCACCCATGGAAACATCAGCTGGCAAGAGCCCCAGAGGGTCACGACAGCTTCTGGAACTAGATAAAAGGGGACATCAGAAGCATAGCCCCTGCTTCCCGCTTCACTGTAAGGTGGCTAAGGCCGGAAGTCCTTTGGTACCAGATGTATCAACAGTACAAAGGAGATTCAGCTCAGTAATAATCTGTTTATTTTGGAGTTGAAAATACATCCTCTTTCCACTGCATCACTTTGTCACTGAGAATTAAGAGATGCTTTCACTTCCTATCTCTGCAAAAAGCTGCTTCACAATTTACAGGACCTCTGCCTACTCTTTATATTTTAAAATATATAAATAGAAACTTAGAAAAAAAGGAACCTACATAATATTGCAAAACTAATACTTGAAATATTGCAAGTATTTCAACACACTTGATTTAACAGGCGTTTAATCCATTCCAAGGAGTATAGTCTGATGAATCAAATGCAGGCCAAGTAAGGACCCGGGAGTATGTGACTTACTCTTATTGACTTGAATCCACAGACAAGTCTGTGAGCAATCCACTGCCCACACATGTACACAGCCCCACTTGGGTGTCCCCACCTCACTCTTTAGTGCCACATGTGCATTTCAACTGTTGACCAATTTCTGCCTTGTGAGCCTGGCACGAAGCAGCTGTGTAGGGAAGAGAAGAGACCATCAAGGTATAAGTAAGACAGAGAAGGCACGTGGCTGGGCCCCATAAGGACGCCCTGGTCTCTCTTCAGTCTGATGCAGTCTGACCTGGAAACCATTCCCAGTGTCTGGAGGGAGGGGGTGTATGGTGTTTGCCAGTCCATGTGTATCTTTACTACTCTACTCACTGACACTGAGCATGTGCTGAGTGCCGGGCAGGATCATAAGGCCGTGTGGATTCAGAGACAAAACAAATAGCCCCATGCAAGGTGCTCACCATCCAGCCAATAGCAGTGGGTCATCGTAAGCGACACGGCAGAGATAGGCACACGCACGGAGGGACTTTAGAGCAGTGGGGACAATACGGTGGGGACTTTTGAGGAGCATGATGTCCTTGAAATGGGACAAGATTGGAAAGCAGAACTACACAGACTGCAAGGATGAAAGCACAAGCGAAGGCATGGGTGTTTGCCGCTGCTTATGTTACGAGGGCACTGGAAGGTTTTAAGGAACTGAGTGGCGATATGCATTGTGACGTTCACAAGATAACAGGCTGGAAGACAGAAGTTTCAGCTCCGTGAGGTATGTTTCATCAAACCGTACAGGATGGTTTCCGAGTAACACATGGCAATGTAATCACTGAGGGAAAGCAGCTATAGTTCATGAGGACATAAAAACCACTTTAAATCATCAACTCAAAGCAGACAAAGAAAAAGTTTCTTAAAGCAGAACGAGAGAGGTGGGGCTTAACATCCATAATGAAGACTGACTCAGTCTCTTTGGGCTGGCCCGTAAACAGGTTTGCACCGGCATTTCCAGAGAACGCTACGTGACTTCGAGGAAGAGTTACACCCAATCACCCAGTACGTTCCAAACTCTTCCCCAGCCCCGGAACAGCTTTGGAGGTTGAGTCAGAACTTTCTGATGCTGCCCTCCATTGCAGTGCTGCCTGTCACAGGGCTGTGCCTGAACGAGGGCCCCAGAACGGAATCCCAGCACAGGCCCATCCTGGGCACAGAGGCCGACACACAGGTGCTGGGAGAAAAGCCCCCGCTGAGAGCCGTTAACCTGTCTGTGCCCACGAAGGGGACACAACTGAGAGGGACACCACAGTTCCTCCCTGAGTAAACACTGAAAACGGACTTTACGGTGAGGCCTCCTGTTACGTACAAAACTTTGCTATAGAGAATGTCTTCAATTTTGGCATCAAACGATGGCAATGCAATGTTGTTTAAAAGTAAAATTTTTTTTTATTTAAACATTAAATTATAAAAATGTGTGTGTTTACACTTAAAAGGAAACAAAGAATTCAGATTGGAGCAGACTGCATGTTTTCTATTAAATGCCTCCCGTCCTTCTCACTATTCATCCTTTATCAGCGTAATTATTTCAGTTTTGTAAATAGATGGCAGCTATAAATGGCATGGAGACTCCTAAATAAATGGCAAGTAAAGGCAGTTACACCCTGGGATCCTTACCTTGAAATGGCCGATGATAAATGACTGAGAACCACAGCATTAACATGCGCCCTTTTAACGCACATAAAACCAACCACAACCAAAAGCTATTTAATTTTTGTTTTCATCTAGGAGGCAGTCAGTGCATTCCAAAAAAAAAAAAAAAAAAAGGTGGGGAGGGAAGCCTAAGTGTCTCTCAGCACGTCGCACGTGTCATGTCGCAGAGCTGTGCTGTCCTCTGAACGTCATGGTGACACTGTTCTTGTCACACTGCCAGCCTAGAGCACAACACCAGGGGTGACTTTCCCATCATAATAACAGATTGACTTTATCCCATTCGCAGGTCACTCTAGTGCATTTCTCACGAGCACACCCTAGCAAAATGGCTGGGTGAGATGAAGTGTGCCTGTTTGGTTATGGAAGGATCAGAGGACAATGAGCCATATTAGCCCGACAGATGCTATGGTTCCAGAGTGACGGGGAATTCCTACTTCAGTAAAGATAATGCCAGAGAAAATTTTCTTTAACAAAATTGCTATGAATGGGTAGACCCACCAAAGAGTGCTTTATCTTCTTAGAAAGCTTCCTCTGGAAGGAAGGGAAGGCAGACTATTAGCGATGACAAAATATGGACATTTATTACCCTAAAGCTTCGCAGAATGTAATCAGTGATCCTGGAACTGGCACAAAGTCTATAGGATATTGAATCGAGGGGACTGGATGGACAGGAAACACACTCTGGACCAGCGGCCAACCTGTGGTGTTCCTTGAAGGCTGGGCGGGGCTGTCATGGATTTGGCCATTTTCTTTCACCTCCACACTCACCTTTCTACACTCTGTTCTGGAGGCTGCGGCTGCCAACTTCATTCTCAGGTTCCTTCGGCAGCTGGCTTTAGCTAGGTCCTGTCCATCGGAGGCATTTATGGGAGTTTCTGCAGGAGAGGAGGAATGGAAATGTCCTCGTTCTGCTTCCTGTTGTGTCAGCAATATGACACGACTAGGAGGGATGCTCTGTCACAGGGGCTGCTACTGTTTCCAGCCCCTGGTGTCTTTTGTCACTCAGTTTATCCTGGCTCCCTAAGGGACACATAGCAACCAAGTCTTCCAGCAAGAGAGAGAGGGAGGAGGGTGGCTTCCACTGGCAGGGGGGCGTCAGAGAGATTCCGGCGCCCAACACCAGCTTTGTCTGATTCTATCTGGATGATCCACCCTGAGACACGGGGTCCAATGCCTTCCCAATCAATGCACTAACATTCACATCAAAGCCTTGACGAGTCTATGAGTTTAGTTGTAAATCTTTAAACTGTTGACTTTAGATTTGAATTTCTGCAAGTCAGCCCTATGGCTTCAAAGGAAAAGCAAAACAAAACAAAAAACAGAACAAAACAAAACAAAATGAAACTTCCTTTAGTCTTTTAGGTCCAACACAGAAGTGCACTCATTTTTTGTGCATCTGCTGAGTTTGTGATCTCCTTCCTCTAAGCTCTCCATCCAGGTGACTCCCACTATCACAGGTAAATCTGGCAATGTGAGGACGTCATCGTCTATGGCACTGGCTTTCTTAGATGTTTCCTTACAGTCGATCACAGTAAATATTCCTCCAAGACTTCTCTGAAGGCCCCTGTACCATCTAGCAAGATGACTGTCGGCTGCGGTAAGGGAATGATACACTTGTGCAGGGAATCACTGGCTCAGAATTGAAATCAATTCAGGGGACCCTGATACCTTTCCTATCCACTGTGTTTCCAACGGCATGACCATCCGCAGATGTCCTTGTCACTGTGTGGTGCTCACACGCATTGCTTCTGAATAGTGAGCTCACTTCACTGCAAAGGAAGCATGGCAACGGCCTATGTCGTCTGACTTTCCTCATAGTATTAGGTCTGCCATCATCCAGATGCAGCAGGCCCGATGGAATGCTGACTGTCCTAGTGAGGCCTTAGCTGTGGTGCCAGCTGGTGACAAAAGTCAGAAAGGCTGAGGCACTACCTGAAGGGACTGTGATCTGTGCTCTGAACCCATAAGCCAGAAAGCACGTGTGTAGAGTCAAGAGGTGGGAGTGGGAGTGGCTATTTTGCTGTTACACCTAATAGTCCGCTCACCGAATGTTGATTTCCACCTTCGACTTGGGGCTCCGCTGGTTCACAGGTCAGAGTGCCCAAGAGAACAGGCTTTCCACCAGGGAACACAAAACAATTTCATTTATTAAAAGTTGAGACTGCTACGTGGCCCTTTTAAGTTCCTCGAACACTGAAGTAACACAAGACAAAGGGGGCTACTGTGTTGGCTTGAGTATTGATCCCAACTACTAAGGAAAAATTGGGTTGTTACTACCCCATGGTGATAGGGACGAATGGGCATGATATGTAAGGGATTCCTATAGCCCCTCTCAGTAGTTCCATGTCCACTAGTAAAAGTTAATGAAGGCTATGGAAACCTAATAAAGATTTCTATATTTAGGAATTAATTGGGTTACCACATAAAGTAACTTGTTAAAGACACCTACAACCTGAGATTATGGCTGAGGGACAAGGTGACACAGGACAGGTTGTAGAAAGAAGACGTTATAAAAGAATCTATACTCTCATTTTCAGTTACAGAAATGAGAACTGTATCAACTCAGAATATTCTCTCTATATACGTGTGTGCGTGCATGTATTGCAATAACAACTATTTTCTCCCTCCGTCTTTCCTCTAGTTACCTTATATGTTTGTATTTTTGTGGTTCACTTTATAATTTAATTTACTCTTTAGGATATAAGATATTCTTTTGGAATTAAGAATACACTAAAAGAAGAACAAGCGTCTCCCAGAGATGGACAGCGTAATCGTTGGAACTTGTGTCTTCTGTTTTTCAGGGGTGGCTCGGAGAGTCCTATGTGAATAGTTGTTTCTTGCTAGGTTTACATATGGGGTTTTCAGGTTGCAAAAAGGAAGTTCAAGTACGTAAAAGGCCGTACAGGCAATCTGAGCAGCTGCCAGGATGTTCAGTGTGGATTACTTACTATTTTCTCTCAACTCCAAAGCCACCATCTATTCTCTAATCTTTACTGCTCTGGTTGGGATTTAACATATTATATTACTCAGGCTCTTTCGCCAGCTGGTTTCCTGTTAGTTAAGGCCAAATGGAGGTCCTAGAAAGGACCTGGAAAACAGAGGAAGTGGGGGGTGTCTGCTTCTTCCTGTTCTATTGATGTTTAGTGAGCATCTGGTGCCAGCCATGGCAGCAGCACTTGTCCGGCTGCTAGCGGCATCTAAACTACAAGAACTAGTCTCGTTATGATCTGAGTCCCAACTCTAGGTCCCGCCTGTAATCTTCCAGGTTCTGATCAACCTAATCTCTCCCCTTTGTTCGTCTAACACCAGGAGTGATGATAGCGTTTTCTTGTGTTATCATCTCTCCGTGTAACTAATTCCCTATGTTAAATTCACTCTGTCAAAACCAGCGGGGTTTCTCACTCTCTGGATGGGAAAGGGATCCAGCAGGGCTTAAATCAGTGAGGTGGGGCGTTCAACATGACATGGAAAGCACGAGTAATAAAGAGGGTAAGCTACGGGTGAATACAGAGGATGTTATGTAACAAAAGTCAATAAAGCTGTCACACTGGATTTGAAGTGCAGTTGAAAAGCGGACAAATCAAAGATAACGCTAGGTTCTGAGGGCGAGTGAGTGGAGTCAGCGTAGAGATTATGAGTGTGGTTGTGGCACATGTTGAATCTGAGGTGTTTTGAAGACAGCTAGGTGAAGATTTATCACAGGTAAGTGCGAATTGTCTTAGGTTCAAGAAAGTTCCATAGTACTGAAAATAAAGCTTTGAGAGTAACTGCAGGTCAGTCGATTTAACTCCCGGGGTAGATGACATCACTAGATAGGAGAATGCAGGGAGAGGAAAAAGCAAATAATGGCAAGGAACACCCACGTTTAAGAGGAGGAGAATGGCAGGTCAGGGAGAGAAGTAAACAAGGCTTGGTCAGGGAAGGATGACTCTGAAGGAACGCAATCCCAACAAAGTGTCACAATGGTCAGGGAAGCCACACAGAAGAGGAGATTAAAGAGGAAGTGACGGTCAGTTGTATGACACACCTGCATCAAGTACATTTGTTATAGAAACTGAGTCATTCTCCAAAATGCCATCTTCTAACCAGTCAGCTGTCCTGTGGGAACGTGACACACCATCATCAGTTCTGATTTAATAAGAATGATGCCAACAGTTCACAAACATAGAAACAGGCGCACTGCCAATCGCGCCGCCTGTCCCTAACTACAGCTGATAATGGCTCCCCATGTGCCTCATGCTCTAGCCCCTAGACCTGTGTGAATGACAGCATGTGTGTCTCTGCACCACGTGTCGCCTCCCAAGTGGAAGGGGAACACCTACTACTCTCAAGGAGGCGACACTGGGATTATTTTTCCCAATTCTTCATTGGCATAGTATTGTGGTCTACTTGATTGGCAACACGTAAATATTATTATCATATCTTCATTCGTGATGATATTTGTTTTTTCCTATAAAAGACTTAAGATGCAGGAAATAAAATAGACTCGGTTTCAGGAAATCTGCTAACCGGGATTGGAAGAAAGAATGAGGAAATAATTATCTCCAGGGGCAATCGGGGAAAGGACCCAACGTTACTTTGCTTGTCTCTCCCCACGCCCCACTCCCGTGCACACACATAACAGCAGCGACACTGGAGAACAGCTCCTCCATGCCCGGCAGGGCAGGACGGTCAAAGCCATGGAAGAGCAAATGACTGAAGCTGGTATAACTGATGACGGTTTTCAAGCAGAGCTGCGCTCACGCTCAGAGATGATAAACGGCAGGCACTCAGTAAGTATTTGTTGAATGAAGGTGTGGATGGCTGCACGAGGCCGTGGGGCACTTTCTGTCTAGATACGTGGCTCCTGTACAGTTAGAGGATGAATGACTACATTTGGAACAGGCAGAGCGTTGTCAGAAACAGCACCTGCTATGACGAGTCAGAGCCTATTAGGTACGGATGATCTGTCAGTGCCAGAAACTGCCTCACCTATTAGCCGCTACAGGAACGGTGCTGTGGGCAGCGACGCCCGACCTACCGTCCCCTCTGAGGCGATACAGACACAGGCTTAACAGAAATGTACTTTGGAGCACTCACTGACTGGGTTAATACTGTGGAACGCACCATGGGAGAATGAAACAGAAACTGGGGCTTTTGCCATAACGGAACTTATCACCTATGTCGACGCAGGCTTTACTCCTAGATACACATCATTCCAGTTCTTCAGGGCCCGTATATAATGAACATGAGTTCTATGAATTTGACTCATAAGCAAACATAATGACTATAATTTGTTCTGGGTGTGATTCCAGGAGCCCTGTATTCCTAGCTCTTAAGAGTCTCCAGGCAGTAATCAGCACCAGAGCAAGTTTCCACACGTGCAGAGACAGTCGGTGTTTGCTGGGACTCTCCTTGGGTCAGCTTCCAGGCTGGGTTCTGGGGTAAAGGTTGTTGGGCGAGGAAACCCGCCACGGCTCTGAGGGACTCTGCGCCTCACCCCTGGGTGCCCCAAGAATTCCAGGCTCTGAGCACTCTACCCTGGCAGCTGTGCAGTGATGAACCCTGATGGATGAGACAAGTCCCTCCCCCAAGAAGAGAAATGCTCATTATGAAAGGGACAGATTCTCCAAGCTCAGTGCTCCTCAGCTGTGATACAAACCTTGGGACTGCACAGTTCCCATAGGGAGCCCTCTACGTCACCTCCACAGGACTTGGGGGACCAACACAAAGGGGCTGACGCTCCTACCGCATGCTGTGTCATGAGTGATTGAGGAAGAGTATCCAGAAGTGGCATGTCCTCTGCCAGCATCCAAGAAACTCAACAGGGTAACTTATTAACTGGTATGTTTGGTAAAATCCTAGAGTTGACAAAGATTTACTACTGCGAGAGGGACCTGAGCAGCGACCACAGTTCTATTTGCCCCACATTTAGCTCTCAATGTCTCAGTCCTCTGATTCTTATTAGGAACTAGGAAGCAGCACCAAACACATACTCCTCATGTGTCCGTGCTGTCTGGATTCAGTCTTCTGCATCTGGTAACTCTTGACTAGTTACTGGTTTTTTGTTTTGTTTTGTTTTGTTTATGGAATGCTGCATAAATGTAATGGAATTCATTTTTTTTAAAAGAAGTTTTCAAAGATTCTTACTTCTCCCTCAACCTTCGCTGCCTAAAACAGATTTAATTAGTTTAGATCAATTTTCAAGGCTTACTTCACTTGTCATTATTTAGGCAAGAATCAAAATATATGATGAATTATCACGGTTCTTTCTGGAATGGTAAAATTACACCGTAACTGTAATATCACAGAATCTGAAGTAGTAGTTGATTTATTTAGTAATATAACACCTGATAATTCTATTACTGCTTATCAATGACATGGAAGGTTCTGGCCAATGAGTAAAGAGTAAGCAGTGATGATTCTTAATTGTTTTCTTTCCTGCACTTGTCACAGACGCTCCAGCCCTGACACCCCAGTTCCTTTCTGCCTCTACAGTTCTGTAGGACACAGAGTCTACGTGCTCTCAGTATGAAGTTTGTCACCACAAGAGACACATTGAGATTCACTGATGAAGGTGATTTATGTGGCATTATGTTATTTGGATGCTTTTCTAAAAAATGTTTTAGGGAATGAGTCCATCTGTTTGTCTAGTAAATATTTTCACAATGTTCTCACTGGAGAATTAAGCAAATACACATTTTAGCAAGAACAACATGCATTTTTCATTATACAGGGAAATGGTATTCAGAAAGTTAAGGGATATAAGCGCTGCAATTATTATCACTGTTTGACAGTAAGCTATTTTACAGCAACATCGAATTTTCAATGGTTTTATAGTTAAATCTCTAATAGATCTGGTTCCAAATAGTCCACTCACTTACACTGAATGGTTATAAAAGTCTTGCTCATTTATCCTGACCAGACCAGGTGCAATTACAAGTCACCACCAAGATTACGCTGTGATAACTTACTATTAAAAACCAGAATCTATACCCAACAATGCTAATAGAACCAGGACCTTCAAAAATGTTAACATTCCCAAAGAATTTCCCGTAGCTATGACCCTGAGGGTATATCCTAGCTTCTAGCCTCCTACGTTCTGACACATGAAATATAAAGAGCAAACAAACCAAAAGAAAACTCTCCTCTTACGTGACCGCAATGATAACATTTATTGTAGACATCTAACCAGTGTCTACTGAGCGCTCCGTATTTTGCAGGTATCATACTAGACACTGCAGACTCAGTGCCCAAAACAGACCCAGTCCTGTTACAATGATTCCAATCTACTAGAATAAAGACAGAGACACGGAGACAAAGGACCACTGAAGTGTCACCAGGTTCCAGTGATTCTCACACCTGCGTAGTCCCATAACCATCTGGAGTCTAGACCTTTCTTCTTCCAAGGTTTCTCTGGCATCTTGAGCAGCTTTTATTCACTTATAAATTTGAATCCACTTTTAATCCTGGGCAGGCTACCGACCAAATATGTTTTTCTCCCGAGCTTTAACGTCCATTCTCAGTTCACCTGGAGTAGCAACTTGAATTTCTCTGGATCAGTCAAAAAATATCTCTCTTCTGTGCTCCTAAGTCTATTCAACCAACAGTCTTCTCTTTAATCGAATTCATCTCTCTGGTTTCTTCTAGGAAGGATGAGTGTTTTCTGATCTAATACTTTTTCCACATTATATTTCAAATGATCCTATGTTTCCTCACTGGGCCACACCACGCTTCACATTAATTCAGTTAAATGTAGATTTTTCTGTGTGTGTGTGAAACATACTTTGACATAATTTGTTTAATAACTGAAATCGAGACCAGAGATTATTTGCATCAATGTTGCTGTCACACTCAATTATAAGCTTCCAGTTCTTTTTCTTTTTTTCATTATCCATTTCTAAAACTACTAAAATAGATACTTGTTCGATGCTTGAAGGGTTTCAAGACATACATTGAAATAACTGTCAGATAATATCAGTGCACTTTGCAAAAAAAAAAAAAAAATCAATTTACAAGGTTCACGCTCAGTTGCAAAGGCAATACAGGCTGCCGCGCTGCCTCGCTGCCGGCACAGGCAGTACTCAGCGGCCTCTCCCAGTCACACCATGGGCCTCCTACCAGGATGCGGCACTCCACCCACTCAACTGTCACTGTAAAAATGTGACCTGCTGGACGACTGTCTAGCAAAGGTGAGTTCCAGAGTGAGAAAGATGAGTTGAAAATGCAAATCAGGGGAAACCTACAGACCCAAAGTTCCCCAAACCTGTAGATAGGCCATAATCCTATGCTTTGCTTATTTATGATATTACCCTAGAATTAGGAGAAGTGAGCACGTGAAGCCCAGCTGCATATCCTACGAACAGCCAGGGAGGGCTATAGAAAGCACTGTGATGAGAGAACTGAGGGGGTAAGTGGGGAAACATGCAAATAGAAAATGCATTGTGAATTGAGTGTCACAGAGAAACTAACTGCATTCAAAAGTTTACCTAGAAATTACAACTTGTATAACTGCCCAGTACTTCGAATAAATCAATGTATTTTAAAAATATCTCACTAAACAAAGAGCCAATTAAGAGAACGGACTGTTTCAGCCTCACAGGTCCGTAAGAACCCCATCGGACTTGACAGGTGTCTTCGCTAGTATCCTCGTAAGCACTTCAAGCACTGGTGACAGTCGACATGCCATCACAGGGTCCCTCCCTACTCTTCTCTCCATTTCACCGTCATCTCTCCCTCACTTTCTGTGCTTCAGCTGTGGCAGAATTCTTTCAGTTCCTTGAAAGCTCTATATTCTCTGTCATCTCTTCACACTGTTTCTTCTGCATGCAATACAGTTTCTGTACCTCAGCCCTACTTCTCCTGTTGAGAAATCTTACCCAAATGAAATGACTCGTCTTCAGTGAAACTTCCAACTGCCAAAACTCCTCTGGAATGTGCTGCTCTGAACCCCTCCAGAACCTTCTACGTTCCCACGCTCAGTTTCACTGCGGCCGTTGCTGAGTATCTTCTGAGCTAGAATGCAAGCGCCATGAAGCAAGAGCTATATCTCTTTCATTCACAAGAGTATTGCCAGCACCTTCCACAATGCGCGGCACGCAGTAGGAGATACAAACATGTTGGATTAGTAAATGAAAATATGAAGTGGATGGTATTAAGTTATCATAGTATATCACTGAAATTGTTCTGTCACCTGTTTGGCATATGTTCGTGTTTTCAAGAGACCATGCAGCTCAGAGACATACTATACTTAAGTACAGAGAATGCATCAAAGGTATGGATTTTGAAGGTATAAGAACAACACCTAGATCATAGTACTTGGTAAAAAGTGAGACAGCAGGGGGGAAAGAAGGCAACAGAGAGCCATGTGTAATCCACAGCACCCGCCCACTAAACCATCTCACACCTAACTCTAGACCGGATGGCAAAGCACAGCTTGCTCTTTGAGTCGCGCTCTTACGCTAGAAGGATCCTAATGCAAAAAGTTGACAACTGAAGTCCCTTTCAATAGACCCCAATTAATTTAAAAGGTAAATGGATGCTTTCAAATGCATGCTGGACTAGTGTCACTTTTCCAAAACCATCTGAAGGGTAACTAACATTACATAGTTGCTGATCTAAGGTTTTTGTAAAACTAATGGACGTGAAACCAGAGGCTACAAAATCTCAAAACCAATAATGTCTGATCATATACTATCAGAATTCATTTGACTTTATATTAATTGCCTCATCATCATGAATTCATCTAAAGTTCATTAAATGAGCTTTGATTTTATTTGTAATTAATAACATTTTGTTGGAATCTGTAACATTTTGGGAAACAGTAGAGAAAGGAATATGACCACAGCTACTTTGAAGTAAATAAAGATTCAAATCCAGATGGATGCTTGCAGCTGGTAATAAAACATATTTGCTAAAGTATTATAAACTTAACATTGTGATATTGCTACATATGTAATACAGAACTGAGACAGCCAGAAGAATGGACAAACATGCATCGAATAAGCACTCAATTTTTTTTCTAGAGCTGTGTATTCTGTAGTTAGGACCTAGGGAAGATGATAAACAGAACAAGGATTCTAAGTAAGAATAAACTTGCAGTTTCTTGATGTACCAAACAGAATATGAATGTGCTATTTCATTACAGGATAAAGCATTTTGTAAAATAAAATTAAACGTGCTAATGTAATTTTCAAATAGCTAAGAGCTTAAAATTAAACTTTTCCTGGTGTGATGAATGATTCAGAAAACTTAATAAAAGTAATTCTAATTTTGTTATAAATGTTATTTAAGATATTGTAAAATGGACTCCTGCTCAAATTATAGAGTAAATATATAAATGCAAAACCATTTTTATAACATTTGGAAATGAAGCTCTCCTGTGCATGCATTTATATGAAAGATAAAACAGCCAGATTATAAAATTTAAAAACAAAACAAAACAGAAAACAATATTGACTAATGTAAGGAAGGGGAAAAAAATGACCCTGACAGTTTCAGAGGTCTCAAAATTGAGAAGAGAACTAAACCTGTGTCCCAGTTACTTTGGGAAATGTAATTAAGAGTATAACATGTCTCTAAAAGAAGGCCCATCTTAGCGAGTAGTCCCGAACCCCTGCAAGAGTGGTCCCTGAGGCCCCAAACCAAAAGCACTCACCTTTTCACAGCCTCCCTTCACTTCTCCTCTGCCATACTGTCCTGCAAATACAATTCCTCTCACCTCAGAAATTTTCTTCTGTTTTAATACTGTCCCCTAAATATAAATTTTATTTATTTATGCATTCATTCATTTATTTTGGTCAAACCAATTAATCTAGTCCACCACCCAATAGAAGTTTTCAATCTTTAGAGGAAAAAAAAAAACCTCCTTGAGAAGCTGATGACAACAAACTTTTTCACAGGAAAAAAATACAGTAGCATGCCATCCACACATGCACATAATTTGCATATCAGTAGCATGCCATCCACACATACACATAATTTGCATATCAGTAGCATGCCATCCACACATACACATAATTTGCATATCATTCCAAAGGGCGGTAACCTAGGTAGAGGACAGATAGTAAATGGACGTGCACCGATGTTCTGAGGACGACGGTTACGGCCGGGTCCATTCTGATTGGGTGATGCCCATGACACACCCATTGATAAATACTTTAAGTAGCATCCCTGCCTGGGAACATGGATCTGACCTGGATGGCAGATACATAAAACAATGGCACTAGCGCAGCTGCGATGACCGCACCACCACATAAGGAAGCCACGTGACACGTACTGAATGGAATTCAGAATTTGGAACCATGGAGATCCAAGCTGGATTCCTGGATTTACCACTCAATTGCTGTGTGACATAAGGACACTGATTTATCTTTCTGAACATAAATTTTCTCATCTGCACCGTGGAGATAATCCCTTTATCATGGGGTTGTCGAGAGGGTGACACGAAGGGCATCTGCACGTGCCTAGTAGAGCATTCTCTCCAAACAGATCATGACGATGACGACGACAACGGCGACTAAGCTGCAATATTTACGATTTAGATAAACTTCCTTCACAGCCCGAAACACTCTTTTGCTCTTGGGTGACTGAGTTTGTAATGTCTTTCCTGCCAATTGTATTTTGTTGACAAGAATTTTGATTTCGAAGTCCATCCCTCCCCTAAAGCCCAGCTTTGTGGCGCGCGTTAATTAAGAGGCAGCCGCACAACCATGGCAAACTATGTTTAGAAACACATGGGCTTTTAGATCAAGGTTGGCGGGTTCCGCTCAATGACCATACATGGGGAATGTGTGAGGCACACGGCATCGTACACGTGGGGACGGTGCGGGAGACACAGGAGCACACACTGTGAACTGAGTCTTGGGTGAGGATGAGAACACGTGCACAAAGCAAGCGACGACTAAAATCCCAACCAGAATACGTGGGAATGCAAGAATGGCCACATGGATTTTAGTTGTATGAACGTTCTTTCTTTCACATTGTTTCATCGCAAACATTTCTAGGTTCCTACAAAACTGTGGCAAATGAAGTAAAGCAACATTTATTATCTTAGTTTATGTTAGTAACTCAATTTCCCTTAGGACTGCTGTAGATGTGGAAAAGGTTTGGGACTGAATTAACGAAGCCATTTGGGTAACAGCTGAAATGAGATGCAAGAATAAAATAATGTGTTGATAAATCTTTCCCCAGGTCTGTAAGTTCTGAAATCCCTTGAGCTATTTTTTTGGTACCTGGAGGAGAAAATGATTATTTTAATTTTGAAAAACCAGTAGGTGCAAATATATGCTGTGACTTAGAAATGAGACTTAAATTTTTTCTCAGATATTTAATATACTTTAGATATTAAAAAAAAATCTGAAAAAATTTTTGCACTGCTAATCTTCTAGCAAAGACCAAAGGAAAAAAGAATAATTTAAAAAAGTATGCATTACTAATTCATCGAGTCATGCAACACACATGTGGGGGAGACCCATTAAGTACCGGGCCCTGCCCCGGGCAGGGTTGGCAAGGATGCCTGAGGTCCACATCTTCAACGACATCATGGACCATCTGGGAGCAGGATTTGCACACCGACATCTCTGATGGGGGTCGTATGGTAACTGATTATGAAAGACCTACAGATAACATGCTACGACAACTCATAGGATACATCACTACATACGGCTGGGTTTATGTATCAAAACACTAGATTTGAGCTGAGCCTTGAAGCTAGGGAGGAGTAGACTTGCAGAGAAGGAGAAAAGGGCATCTTGTATAGAGGGGACCAAATGATTCTGAAAGTAACCGATTTTGCTGAGAGGTGACTGAGGTGAAACAGTGAGACATAAGACTGGAAAGGCAGACGGGTATTAGATTGGGGTTCACGTGCCAGGTCCGGAAGCCTGGGCTCAGTTCAGGAAACAGGCAGAGCGAGTGGAAGAGTCTGAGGCACCCCCAAGGGCAGAGGCCACGATTTACACACCCCACATCCTCAGTGTCTATATAGTACCTGACAGACAGTAAAGGGTAAATAAAAATGTGATGAGTGAAATGACCAGAGACTCACCTGAAAACTTAGGCAAGGTAGATACCAGGCATCCTATAAACTTCTCTGCACTAAGAGCCTCTTCCTAATAATCTCTAAGACTATGGATGGTGGTCCATGTATCTGACACCTGGAAGACGGTATAGTAACGACCTTATCTAATATGGGGTATTTGTGAGGCACAAATGTACTGATCACTGAGGGTATGCTGTCATTGTCGTAACAGTGAAGTTGTTAGTGGCACTACAGAGATCAGTATGGCATCTACTAGCAGTTACTCAAATGAAGGTTAATTTAATGGGTTAACTTGACCGGGCCAAGGGCTGTCCAGATTAAACATTATTCTGGGTGTGTCTGCGAGATATTCCAGATGACATTAGCGTTTGAATAGGGGGACTCGGTACAGGAGGTTGCCCTCCCCACTGTGGGTGGGCATCACCCAACCCCTTGAGGGCCTGACTAGAACAAAGTTGGATGAAGGAGAAACTGGCCGCTTTTGCTTCCTGCCTACCTGCAGGAAGACACTGGTCTTCAGCCCTTGGACCATCAATTGCACCATCAGCTCCCCTGGTTCCCAGGTCCTTGGACTCAGACTAGAATTATACCACCTGGGTCTCCAGCTTGGAGATGGCAGATCCAGGGACTCGTAAGTCTCCATAATTACATGAGCTAAATGCCCATAATAAATATCTTCCTCCATATATCCTATTGGTTCTGTTTCTTTGGAAAATGCAAATACACCAAACAAGAGGTATGGGACTGAAGTAGAAATTGGGAGGTCGGGACTGATATGAGAAACTATTCTAAGGTTAAGAGTACAGGACTGGGTGTGGTAGGCAAAGGCTAGGGGATACCTACCTCTGATGTCAAGTATCTGACAAGTGCCATGGACAACAATAAACAGAGCAATGGGATGGGATATTCCAGGAGGGTGGTCAGGGAAATCATGCCAGAGGAGATCACATTTGAGGTGACATAAAGGAATGAAAGCATTCCAGGCAGAAAGAACAAAAAGTAGAAAGGCCCTGATGAAAGGAGCCCAGTGACAAGTGTTCAAAGAACAATCTAGAAGCCCACTTGTCTGGAGCACTGTGAGAAAGCCGAGGGAAGCAGAACATGTGCTTGGAGAGGGAGCTAGCTGCAGGCCACCTCAGGAAAGTCGTGTGGGCCATTCTAAGGACTATGAATTCTCTTCTGAGTGTGATGGGCACGCATCAGGTCCTTCAGATACAGCTGATGTGAGTTTTAAAAGGATCACTCTGTCTGTGGTATGAAAAATAAGCTGATGGAACTCTAGAAGTTGAGGAGTAGAAGGAACAAGACCAGCTGGGAGGCTACTACGTCAAGAGTCTGTGAGGGTGATGGTGTTTCAAGTAGAGGGAGAGGTGAGGAGGTTTGACGTGATTGCATCCAGGATCTCGGTTGAAGGAGAGTTCACAGAATTTTCTGATGGATGAGGGGAGGCTGTGTGAGGCAGACAGGACCAGACACGGCTCCGCGATGTTTGTTCTTAGCACTGGGCGATTAGCAGTGCTGTGGACTGGGCAACAGCCTTTGGAGGAAGGGTTGGCAGGGCTCCTTAGAGTTTTGTGTTGGCACGTGCTATTTGAGATACTACTGCCCACCCTGCTATCTATGCAGAGGGCAGCTGACTATTGAAGGTCAGAGTAAGGGAGAGAGATGGGGCTGGAGACACCAATTTTGTAGTCGTCGGTGGGTATTGGTATATGATGAAGTCATGGGCCTGAATGATTACTTAGAAACAGGCAACAGCAGAGAAAACGTTTTCAACTGAGCATCAACTCTGATGTTCAGGTCTGAGGTTGGGGAGATGAGGGGTCGGCAGGGGTAGCTGAGGAACAGTGGCCCGTGAGGTTGATGGGCAATGAGCCTTTGTTATCCCAAATGTCACAAAAGAAAATGGCTATCGCATTTGGGAGCATGAGGCTCACTGGAGACCTCGAGGAGAGTGGTGGGAGTGAAAGTCTAACTAGAATGGGCGAAAGGAAGGAAGGAGAAAGAGTGAATCTAGTTGTCTAGGGAGGAGAAAAATTGGGCAGCACATGGTCTGTATGAAGAATTATGGATGGTTATTTAGTAAATAATGTGTTATTCAGAAGATATCACAGCAAGCAAATTTTGTGTGCTGATGGAATGACTCAATACACATTATCCTATTAAATATTTACAAAAGTCTGTAAGGAAAGTATTATCATCATTTTACATATGAAAAAAAAAAAGAATTTTCAAGGCAGCATACACACCAGCAGTGCTGAGAGGAGTTTCCGCCCATGGAACGTCACTGGGCTCCAATCCCTTGGACACACACACACAGTGTCCAGAAAGCTCCTTTTACGTCATGTTTAGTAAAGCGAGATTCGATTCCAAGGAGCAAAGGCAGTGCCAGGATTTGGATTAAGGGCAAAATCTCTAATCCATTATGAGTTTTATAACGTAGTTTGCTTGTTTTGTAATTTACAGACTGGAGAGAGCTTCCAATATCGGCCAGATACACACACTGAACATGTCAAAGCTGAAGGGTGGCCAGGTGAAGTTTCAGAAGAGACACAGGGGAGTGACTGGACCCAGGCACCTCAAGGGCATGGGTTTATTTAACTAGAATGTTTGAGGAGGAATAAGTGAAGGCAGAAGGAAGTTAAAAATCTTGGATGATCCAGTGAAAGGCTTTGAAGCAGAGTGAGGATTTGGACCTGCCTCCGTTTAAAGTGAAAGAACTCTGAGATCAAAGCTGTCTGTTGAAAAGAAAGGTTGACAGCAGCACTGAGAATTGATCGGAGGACGTTTTTTTGATGGACGCAGGCAGTGCCAAAAAGGAAGAGTACATGTCAGCTAATCCTTCTGATAAGTAATTACAGTAATGACCCTACATTCGTACTGCTACAAACTAAAGAGTGGAGCCCATCACTACCACAGAAGTATTTTCACATGAAAACATTCTAAGTTTTAATGAAAGAAAATGTTCATTGCCTTACGTACAGTCAGAAATACATGTGAGTTATTATCTACTTGGATAAATAACTTACAGTGCATTCTCTCTTACTTACGGTAGTTTGTCTATTTCATAAATGTATTACGTTGGTGCAAAAGTAATGTGGTTTGAAAGGTTAAAAATTATTGCAAAAAACATAATTACTTTTGCATCAACATAATGTTATTTATTTTAGGAATAATAAAAATTTGTGGAGGAAAGGTGCTAAAATAATTTTTACTTTTATTCCAAAATGGTTGATCTAAGGAATGAAAAAAAAAAATTATTCTAGGATGTGAGAAATCAGACAGCAGTGACTTAAATCCTAGTAACCAAGGGAGCTAGAAGGGCACACTTTATCTGTTAAGCTCGTACATAGATTTGTGCCCAGAGACTGACTGAAAGAAGAAAAATACTTTTTGACAATTCATTGAGTTTCAAAATATATACATCTTAAATCAAAATTGTAACTTTTCCTTAACAAATTCTGCTAGAGTCCTGAGAACACCTTTGTCTTACCCTGACTCTTGTCCCCATGTCAATGGTGGGTGCACGTGACCGAGTGTCACATCTAGACACGAAAGGATGACAGCGACAGGGCAGGTTAGAGAAGATGAAAGGCTGAAACAAGAGAGTGGCAGTAGGAGGAGATGACCTGTCCCCTTTCCTGAGATCACTGATCAAGTCTGATCATGAAGGAAGAGGATTCCTTAGAACAGCGAAACAATGTATTTGAAGATCAAAGCTCATATTAGGATCAACTAAGACCACTTATGAGGTAGGAGGCAATATAGGCACATTCTACGAAATCAATGAAAACCCAACCACTATTTCAAAGCCCAGGTTGGACGGGTCACCTCCCGGAAGCCTTGCACAGTACCGAACCACTGTCCAAATCCCCGTGCCATGTTTTAGGAAAGAAACATAGTCTACTCCCTGTTATAATTTAACTTGGTCTTGTCCGATTTCCTCAATTAATTTTCAAGCCGTCTGTGCGAATGGCTGGAATGTGACCCAACATAGCTGTTAAGTAAATAAAAGGAAATGAACTTAGCAAACAGAGTCTGGGCCTTTATTGAGTGAGTTTCACTGAGAAATTGCTCAATTCCAGGTGATGGAAACTTAACTGAACTGTTTCAAATATACGTGAATCTATTTTGTGTATTACATATGTTCTATAATTGTATTATATTTATGATTTATTCAGGTACATGAACATACAGCCAAAACTCTACTTCCCCTTTAGTTTGTAAGGCTAACTCTACCATTTGGTGCATATTAGCTGTTCAGATGTAACCCAGTTACTTAGTAATAATTGTTTGTAGTATTCAATTCTTCTTGAATCAACCTGTGTAAGCCCTGGGTTGCCAAATTCTGTCTTGTGTAAATGTCACCTAATTTATTCACTTGGTGTAAATAGTACACTACAGAGAAATATGTTTTTGTTTCTGAGCCATCAGTTACGGCTTTAAATTCAAACTGGAAATTACCAGCTATGTGATTGGGGTACATTAATTAATTGGGCTAAGTGAACTAATCTTCCCAGGCCTAAGTTTCCTAATTTGTAAAATGAGGACTATACCTCAACAGTCCTGTGTTGACAGACGGCACAGGGTGACATTTGTGTACAAAGTAGCCTCTGTGGTCACTGTCATCATCATCATCTTCATCATCATCTTCTCCATTGTGGTCAGCTGGATTGCTGGTTTTAGCTTCAAATACAGGAGCCCCGAGTGGAAAAATCCCAAGTCATTTATGTACTTGTTATTTAGGGAATTATGTCCAAGTCACAAAGCAAGGGCTTGAACAGACTGCTTACAGCTCTGCCTGACCATGGAATGTGGAGACCACTTCATGGAACAACACAGATAATTTCAAAAGGAATGAATTAAATCCGCATTTATTAAAGTAACTACTGTGTATATAAAATATATTAAATTAAAAAAATAAAATTATTGGAATCGAGTGGTGGAGGAGTGGTGCAGAGAAGAGAGAATGAATATGGAAAGAGATGGGTTTCTCTGTCAATGCTTCATTTTTCATGAGGTTTTAAAGTAATGCTCAAATTATTCCAAGAAAAATACAGTAACATTGCTATCAAAAGACAATTATTTTCTAAGAGCCCTCAGCTTCCAGTGAATTACTTTTTTTAATGAATGATTTTATTTTCAATTAATCTGGAAATTTGCCTGAGATATCATAAGAATATTATTGTGTTGCACAGGCTTTGAAATCAAACAAAGCTGGGCTGGAAGCCTGACTTGCCATTCACCAGATCAATGATCTTGGGAAAATTAGTCAAACTTTCTCAGGGTCAGTATCATGATTTCTAAAATAAAGACAATATTGGTATCTATCACACAGAATAGTTGTGGAGATTACATAAAGTAGGTGAAGTGCCTCCCTATATCTGAGACTTTGAAATCTCCACTCGAAGGATTAACTGCTATGGAAATTACCCTCCCATCATAAACAACTAGAAAACCAGAGAGAGAAACTCTGGGCTAGAGGGAGGGCAGGACTGTGATCCCAGTGAGAAGAAACACAAAGATTTGACCCAGCTCACTACCTGTAGGATTTGAGACTCTAGCACAGGAAGGAAAACCTAAACAAAATCTAGATATCTCAATGAATAAAAGAGACAAAAAGAAAAGTTCAGGGAGGCTAAGAATTTGTAGGGCAGAATGCCAAGAGAAGTGAGGCTGCACAGAGAGAGCTCTGGAAATTTGCAGAGAGATTAACTTGAATCTTACGCTGAATATTCATATATGTACATGTGTGAAGTTCACAATTTCCAAAACCCTCAGAGACAGCATAATTTGCATTCCCACTAGACAGAGTGGAAAGACCTAATACATAGGCATCTGGTAGAGTCATTAAGGAGTATTGCCATCATAGTGGGGTGAACTTACTCCTAGAGTTAGGGCTATTCTGGGTCCCACCAATGAACTTAAAAACAAGGTGCAAGCCTCATAGACACAGAGAACAAACTGACGAATGCTGGAGGAGCAGGGAGTTGAGGAGCTTGGTGAAAAAGGTGAAGCGGTTAAGAAGTACAAATTGGTAGTTACAAAATAGTCATGGGGATGTAAAGTCAATAATGTTGCAACAACTATAGTGTCAGGTGGTTACTAGACTAGTCAGGGGGATCCATTCTTAAATTATACAAAAGTCTAACCACTATGCTCTACACCTGAAATTAATACAAAATAATATTGAATGTTAACTAAAACTGAAAAAAAAAAAAAATTTAAAAAACAAGCTGCAAAAAAAGATCAGATTGATACCAGGTAACTAACTTATCTGCTTGCTTGTATAAAGTCGAACATCCTTTAAGGGAATACAACAGAATCAGTACCTAACAACATAAAATTTACAATGTTTGGAATCCATTAAAACAAACAAACAAATAAACAGCTACTAAGGCTGCAAATAAGTAGGAGAACATAAATCATTACCAGGAGAATAAAAAGTAATAGATTGAAAAAGATTCAGAAATGAGAAACAATGAAAATAGCAGGCAATGTTTAGCTACCATTACAAACATGCTCCGTATGTTCAAGGATGTAGAGGAAAACATGACCAAGATGAGGAGAAACATGAATGCTGAAAAGTCCCAAATGGAATATATGGAGAAGAAAAATATTATATCTTAAATAAATGTACACTGATGGGATTAACAACTGATTAGAAGCTGCAGAAAAATTGGCAGTGAACTTGAAGACTCACAATTGGAACTACTCATAATTGAGGTTACAGAGAAAAAATTGACAGAACATTAGTGACCTGTGGGACCATATCAAGTGGTCCAACACAGGAGAAATTGGAGTTGCACATTCAGGCCAGGTGATGACGAGGGTAGCTAAAGCAAAGGAAGGGAAATTTTCAAGTTTGTAGTGATGAAAAGGTGACATAGGGAAAGGGGGAGTGAGAACTGAGAATGGTGGAAGAGATCATTGATGACTTCAGTCCTTCCTTGATACAAAGATGGGCCATAACCTCCTAAAATAAGTTTAAGGGATATAGTCAGTAATACTGTTAATAACAATGTATGAAGTCAGACGGGCATGAAATTTATCAGGGTGATCACGCTGTAAGTCATATAAATGTGTAATCACTATGTCATACACCTGAAATTAATATAATATTGTATGCCAACTGTGACTGAAAAGTAAATAAAAGTTTTAAGTATGTTAACACAATTTGACACAATACAAAAAATGTGTTTTATTCATATGCATATTGTACGTTTTGCTGTCAGTTTTTTTTGGAGGGGTGTGAACAGCGACTATAATTAAACTCAATGTCACTGGCGTCATCAATGGTGTTTCCTTGGCATTCATGTGGACATCCCTTAATTATTCATTGCATGACTGTCTTATGCAGTTATATACAAATAAGAATAAAGTATCTACAAAAATCTAAAGCATTCCTTTGATCATAAGAAGCTTGTGGTGACCCACACAAAATTGCAAAATCCACCAAGAAGTAAAGTGAGTGACATAAAGGGCCAAATACAGGCGCAGGTGACAAAAAACTATAAACAAAGATTTATGATGAAACAAGAGGTGGGGAATTCCCATTGCTGGGTAAAGTGAATCAGCATTTCAGTCCAGTGGAGCCACACAGAGAGTATTTCTACACAGCATCACAGTGGTCTCCAGATGTGAACTAGGTGATCAGTTTGCTTAGAGCCAGCATTTGGAACTGGAGGCTGTTTCCCTTCTTTGCTGTGGTTCGTGCCGAGAGAAGGGTAGGTGCGACTGAGAACAATGTCTGTCTGCCTCAGAGGAGATTAGTTAAGGTGTGAAAACATTCCCCAATCCACACATAGGGATAATATGAACTATTCCTAGGTACCAGTTGTTATTATGCAGCCCCCTGCAAAGAAGGGAAAATGTCTGCAGGCCTACTATGAGTTGTGTAAGCATTATAAATTTGCCGGGATTCTGAATTGATGCTAATAGAGATACCCAATTATAAGCAAGTCCATTATACTGTTTACAAGTTAATGTCACCAATGACTTCATTTATTGAAAGATATTTTTGGAGGAGGTTTGGGTATTTGAATTATTTTCAGTAATTCTATAAAAAAAGTTCAACAGGGTTAGGCACTAAGATATAAGCAATGTCCTTGATAATGATTTTGAACATTCGGTTTAGGATTTCACTACGATTTGGTTCTTGCACTGCAAAATTCACCACCTTTCTTATAGCTTCCTGGTTAAATGATAATTTCTAAGACTAAGTGCCACACTTTTCTTTCTAACCTTGTGTTTTTCATGGTAATTTAGAAAAAAATTGAGAAACATATTATGACAGACAATCATTTGCAAATACACAACTCTCAATGCCTGCCATGTTCAGCTTCATTTTATAGCATCCATCTTGGCAATATAAGTTGTGCTTGGCTGCAGAGATGTGTGGGGCAACGCAGTGAAGAAAAAACAATTGTGACAACTGAGAAACCAAGCACTGTGTGTGTGTGTGTGTGTGTGTGTGTGTGTGTGTGTGTGTCTAGTTCAGAACAGAGAAGCTCTTGGCTCTCCCAGCTTTCTTTCAAAGGCAATGGTGTTATTTGGGTTGGCTCCTTGTCTTCTTTCACAGTAAAGCGGTGCCACCAGAGGAAAGAGACAACTGTCACGTCTGTGACGTCTGCCAAACAACCTTAAACCAGTCCAAAAGGATCCCCCTCACCAGTTGCACAAAAGAAAGCAATTTAGTCCAGCACACACAGACGGATTGCGCCAGGAGTATTTACTATTACAAAAGCCATGTTTTTCTAAACAAAAGCCTATATTACATTAATTTTTTAAAAAGCAGTAGCGCAGGCATATTGTGGTATTGTGACTACTCAGAATCAAACGAACATATTCACATTTTTGCAAACTCTTTTACAACTCTGACAACTTTTCAAAAAATTCACTCAAAATATGTGCTAAACATAATGCATTTTCTTTAGTTTAGACCATGCACAGAATCCAAAACTTTGAAAGTATAAACTTGAACCTTCAAAATCAAATCAAATTTACTTAATTTGTTATTTTTCAATACATTTGGGTAAATAGAATACATTTGGAATCTTTCAAATATGAACTCTGTAGAAATCAGAGAAAGACTCTAGTTCAAACAAGTGTATTCACTTTAACCTTACTGTCTAATTAAGATTCAAACTAACCATTTGAATTTCAACATATTTTGTTTTATTGATTATTTTAAGATGACATAAAAATGAAACAAGTAAAACATGTTGATTTGCAGGCAATATGCATAACTCTCCTATGGCAATACATATCAGTAATAGAAAAACTCAAAACACATCCAGACAATTTAAAAATAAATATGAAACACTGCTATATAAATAATGTACATTGAAGGGAAGTAAAGGGGAGCCAAAGAGGATCATGCACGAAGAACAGGCATGAAGAATTTACTGCCGATCCCCCCATTAGATGGGAGTAGACGCTTTATCTAGAACAGGGGTGTCCAAACTGCGGCCCGCGGGCCAACTGCGGTCTGCAATCAATTGTTAATTGGCCCGTAGCAAATTCCAAAAATATATTTAGTTTACTTAAATAAACCAGGTGAAGCAATACGTACTTCACCTCTAGTGAGTGGCCTGGCTGTTTGTGTATTTTACCACATATGGCTCTTGGTAAAAAATGTTGAAAAAAGTTTGGACACCCCTGATCTAGAGTGTCTTAAAAGAGAGTAAATCTAACTAAGATTATTTGTTTCTTATCTGGCCTGAAAACAGCAGGCCCAGATGAAGTGATAACCAAACCCTTTCCATAAGTACACATAATGCATCACAGTAGAGCTGCCAGTTTGACTATTTTGACTAATTTAAACTGTTATTTTAACCAGAATACATAAACCCATGACCATATACAAAGTCTGACAATTAAATTCGTGAACTCGTTGGACCGATGTTGCTAACCTTTTTGATATCAGAGGGATTATTCATTAGGAATTTGTACCAACTGGACAAACAGTTAACCAAGTTGACTATTTGGGAGTGCTGGAAATGTTGTGTGAAAAAATTAGAGGAAAATTACCTGAACCTTTCACCAACAATTCATGGCTCTTGCATCACGACAATGCACCAGCTCACATGGCACTGTCTGTGAGGGAGTTTTCAGCCAGTAAACAAATAACTATTGGAACACCCTCCCTACTCACCTGATCTGGCCCCTACTGACTTGTTTCTTTCCCCAAAGATAAAGGAAATATTGAAAGGAAGACAATTTGATGACATTCAGGACATCAAGGGTAATACGACGACAGCTCTGATGGCCATTCCAGAAAACAAGTCCCAAAAATTGTTTTGAAGGGTGGTCTACGCACTGGCATCAGGGCATAGCTTCCCAAGGTGACCGTGGTGATATTCACCAATGAGGTGTGTAGCACTTTTTCTAGGATGAGTTTGCGAACTTAATTGTCTGACCTCATATATCAATACACATGTATAAGATACTTGAATGACTTTAATTCAATGGCTGAGATATAAAAATTCAATAAATCTTAGTAACAAAGCAGAAACAGAGGGACACAGCCAATTAGGAAATGGACAGAGAAAAGACGACAGTTCAGAAGAAGGGCTCGCCTAGCCCTCGTGGTCATAAGGACAAGCCCAGGTCATGACGCTGGAGAACCCCGGTGTTAATCCCAGCACCCATCGTGCCAGAAGTGCCCAGACAGGGGCAGGAATCCTGCCGTCAGCCCTCCTGACGCGCTCCTGCCTCCACCAGGTACTGCGTGCGTGGCCTCGGTCAAGTGATCTAACCCCGCTGTGCCTTAGCACCCTCGTCTGAAATGTGGTTGAGAACAGTCCTTCCATGCAGGCTGGTTATAAGGAATCAACCAGTCACTGCTCATAAAGGACTCAGAACTGACGCAAACACAGTAAGCCCGGCCTGTCTGTTAACTAAATGTCCACCCTAATCCCTCGGCTGTTTCATTTATGCAACAAGGGCAATAACATTGACACCAAAAGATGGTCACGAGGATTATATGAGTTACACGCACAGCATTGCCCGTAGGGACTGACACAGGGTAAGCGTCCAATAAATGTTTCACAGTTATAATCACTCTTATCGTAGGGAGCGCTAATATTTAATAAGCACCTACCATGTGTCTAAAGCCATGATAAGCCATTTTATATTATGAATTCATTTTATGATAACCCGTGAGGTAGAGTTTTCTCATTAATCCCATCACACAGATGGGAAAGTGGGGACAGGTAAATAAACATAATAAATAATCCTAGTCCGAGAAAAGCTACTAGAATTGAATATGAAATTTAGTTATGCACCAAGGGAAGGAACCTAATGAATTTAGCCAAGCAACACTTTGGGACTTACTTCCGCAGTTAGGCGCAGTTTGCGAACGAGTCGGTCAGGCTAACTTGCTGGGCTGGTACCTACATACAGCCAATGCTTCTAGTAGGAAAGGTGCTTTATTTGTTCGCACATGGAAGAGCCTCCAAACACAGTGGCACAGGCTGCTGGCTAGTTATCTCACCAACACATACTTTCTCCTCTTCCTTAGTGAGTAGTAAAATATTTGAGGAGGTAAGATACCCACCTACAGCTCTACATTTCCCGGACTCCTTTGCATCTGGAAGGAATCACTGACTAATTTCTGGCCAGTGAAATGTAAGCAAAAGGTTAGAGTTTCATGTCTATTAAATTCCTTAAATACCAAGGCTAAAGAGAGCTGATGCAAACTCTTTATCTGCCACGCCCTTTCCTTCTTCTTCTTGTTTGGAATACGGACTTGATGGATAATGCTCCAGAAACCATCGTGGACTAAGAGGTGACCTTGAGAAAATAAGTGTGCACAAAGGGCAATGAGGCAGAAAGAAGGAGAGAATCTGGCCCCTGGTTGTCAGTGGTGATGCATAGCAGCCTTGGACGACCTAACACCAAACTTCTACTGGAGAGAAAAATACACTTTATTGGGTTGCAGTCACTGAATACAACTCCGGATACGAGCAGCCATGTGAACCAGACATCAAGGGCAAACAAAATATATCTGAGGAAAATAAGGGTGCTAATGATTAAACGCAGTAAAGCATTGTACACGTTATGCAAGAAGTAGCACAGGGTTTAATGAGGTTATCCCGGAGAAACCTGTTCATTCTATTTGTGTAGGTTCTCAGAGGGGGTGGAGCTGGGATTGAGACGTGAAGCATGAGAAGGGTTCCATTCAAAGCGGGCGTGAGGGAGGGTTTGCAGCCCTTCCCAGCAAAGAGAGCCCATGGAGAACAGCAGAGGGAGGCATGGTAAGTAGACGTCCCGCTCCTGAGTCCAATCTGCATTAGTCACATACATAACAGTACAAAACAGATAGCCTATTTGATGGAAGAAGACATTATAAGAATTATCTGGCTCGTTTAAAGAAATCTACATTTTCTCCTCCATGTAATTTGCCAAAAGTGGTTTAAGCTTAAGAGGCAGGGAGCTGGTTATGGAGCTGCCATCACAGCCGTCCTTCTCAAAAGGCAGACGTTACACGTCTATCCTGACCTCTCACTGTCCCCCTCTGGATGAGGTTAACAAAGTGCACGGAGAGAGGACCTGAAAGGCAACCTTTAGAGAAGTGCAAATCTCCAATAAAATATGATTCTCTCTTCACGGCAAAAACAGCATAAAATATGCAAGATGGATGTTAATATTCACGACGGACATCTTTTAAAAGATTGGCAAGATATCAAATGTAATAAGATAACAAGAAAGCACTTTGTAGAGGTGTTTGAAGTACTTTGCAGCATTCATGAATTCTTATAATATCCTTGTGAGCAAGAAAGGAGGCGAACAGTATTCACCAAAAGTCACAGACAGGACCAAGGACAGAAAGAGCCTCTCAGAAGGTCATCTGGCTTAGCTTTATGGTGCTCCACGCCTTCAAGGAACTGGCATACCAACGTGGTCTCACCCCAATGTCTGCGAGTAGGACTCACAGACAAAGGGATGTTGTGCTGTGCCTGCACCCCCCAAACCCTGTCCCCGCCCCTGGTGTTTCCACCTTTGCAGAAGATGCGTAGCTTCACAGCTGATTTCAAGCATGCTGGCCAATTCTAATGATTGCTGACATTTTGATCTTGGAATAAGTTGGAAGCTAACACCCCACTTATGCCACCAACCCTCATCTTAAGCTTCTGCATGGGCGGGACTTCCCAGTCACTGAGGTCTGACCCAGAACGCAGTGACAGCCACCACTCTTGTGGGGACCCCACGGCTACCATTCTGATAGATTTCAGGTAACCATTCCATGAACGATAATGATAATGACAGCAAACACTTGTCAGCACATACTCTGTGCCGAGTACTTTTCTAAACACTAACCGCTTTGGTGAGCTTATTTACCCCTCACATTAAATGTACTAGCTTGACCTTGCAGACCAAAAGTGAGACACAGTTAAGGAACTCGCCCGAGAACTTACGCTTAATAAGGGGCGGAACCAGTACGCAAACTCACAGTTTGGTCTCAGGCTCCAGGCTCTCAGTACTGTTCCCTAACAAATAATTCCGACCACAAATAGGTTCTCTTTTTCTTGGAACGCACGACCATTACGTCGAGCATTTTACAAGGGTTTGGGTTTGATCAGGAGTTTCCCTCAGTCCATCCTATATTTGTCTTGTCTCCAACTCCCCAAAATGAAGATTTTCACTTTTGATTGGAAGGTATCCCTTTATAAAGCAATCGCAACTACTAGTAATCTTTCTTCCAAAAACTACTTCCCGACTTTTTATCATATGCTGTGCATAATTTGAATCTTACTTTTATATTGATATACATGTTTCACTAGTTTGGTCAATGAATCCATGTGGACTGCCTAACTGTGGCCTCTTTCCTAGTCCAGCCCTTTCCGTTTCTATTCCCACTGGCTGACGTGCTGTCTCCCTGGCCTGCACACAGCTACTTCCTTCCTCCAAGAATCATGTTAAGTGGTACCTGCTCAGAATGGCCTTCACTGGGCTCCCTTTCTCATCTGCCCTATTACTCGCTTATAATCTCACCCTGGTATTTTCTCCACAGCACTTTCCTCAGTTTCTCAATACTGCAGCTTATTTATTTTATGCCTCCCTCATTCAACCCGTGAGTTTTCAAGTTCCTTGATGGCGGGGATGATATTTGTATTTCCCTTTGCCCATTAGTGCCCCAAACACGGCCTAGCACATGTGGTTACTCACACTGCTTTGTTAAATGAATCAATGTTCTT
Organism: Rhinolophus sinicus; assembly: GCF_057876585.1. Classification (NCBI taxonomy): domain Eukaryota; kingdom Metazoa; phylum Chordata; class Mammalia; order Chiroptera; family Rhinolophidae; genus Rhinolophus; species Rhinolophus sinicus. The sequence goes on along the minus strand of NC_142502.1, from coordinate 5,662,151 downwards.
ATGGCTTCTCACAAGAGACAGCACCCAACATAAGACTTGGAGGAGGCGTAGGAGTTGTCTGGACGTGTACATTCAGACGTGTCTCCCAAGGTCTAGCTGCATGTATATTATACATCTTAGTACCACGCCACCCCCCGGCAACCTAGCCAGCTTCCCAGGGCCAAAGCCGAGCCTCTTCCCTATCCTCTAGGTCTGCGTCTCCCTGCCTTACTGAGTGGCACCACCATACATCCAGACCCACACCAGCAACCCAGTCGCCCTGACCACTACTTAACCATAAGCCCCCACATTCAATCAGTCACCAAGTCTTGCCAATTCTACCCCCATTGCGTATTTTTCTAATCTGGCTACTACTGTCTTCTGGTTCTCTTTTGTCTCTCCCTGTCCCTCCATGAAACTTTGGCTTCAGCCACGCTCAGCCACCTCCAGGTTCCTGCTTCATGACTTCTCCGGGGTCCATGCTCTGTTGAAAGTTATTTCTGCTGCCTGTACCTTATTCTTATGAGCTATTTGATACTTACTCAATAGAGATAAACCCAGCTCATTCTTCAAATTCATTGTAGCTGTTACCTGTGGGTGTTGGTTGTTTCTTTAACCTCCACTCACGTCACCCAGGATGAGTTTAGATGCCTTTTCTTTCTAGTTCCATGAGATACATGCATGCTGCTTTCACCACACTAGTCACCAGGCCACCCGAGTTGTCCCCAGTTTGTCTGGAGCTCCATGTGAACACAGCCAGTGACTTTCAGCTCACGGCCTGTGGGGCTGGCCCAGGGGCGGACGCACAGCTGTACTCAAAGTTAGTTCAAATAAAGAGCGGTACAGCTCACCTTGTAAGAATCATTCTATCAGGCCAGGTGAAAGTCTCCGGTGTTGTAACTGGAAGTGTGGGAGGAGGTGCAAGTTGGGAAGCGTGACCCTTGCAAGTAGAGTAATTGAATCGAGCCTGGAAGTCCATGAACTGCCATCGTAACAGTGATGCTTTTTAAAAAATCACCTTTCTTGAAGGAAAATGTTAATTGTGTACACAAATAAACAGGAGTAAAACTTATTTCCCTCCCTCAGGAGATTGTAATGTCATTGGGCAAATAAATATATGAAATAGCTATAAAACAAGGCAGGATTAAATAAATGCTAGAGCAACACAGTATGCACTGTGAGATGCAGAAGGTACACAATTCTCCATTCTGTCTTCACTAATAAATTCTTTATTCACATCACAGTACGTCATCTTGGTCCTTTCCCCATTTGCTTAGGATAAATCTAATCTGAATAATGTTGCCGCTGACACTACTTGACTTGTAAGGTAATTATTTTTCTGTTATTTTTTTTTAAGGTTTAACTTACATAAGGTGAGATTCAGCCTTTATAGCATACAGTTCTGCACATTTTGACAAATGAATACACGTGTAGAACTCCTTTCAAGGTCAAACTGTAGAACAGGTCCATTACCGCCCCCCACGCCCCCAATTCCCTGTGCGCCTTCATAATCAACTCGCACCCCCGCCTCCAGCCCAGAATGACCACTGATCTGTTCACTGTCCCTACAGCTCTGCCTGTCATATAGCAAGTAGCCTTTTGAGTCTTGCTCGTTTCACACGCACGTGCACCTGTGATTGATCTATTTCATTGGTATCGATAATTCATTCACTTTGATCACCGCTCAGGCTTCCCTTTTATGGACATACCGCAGTCTCCGAGTCCCTTCACCAGCTGAAGGACATTTGGGCTGTTTCTTGCTGTTGGCTGCTTTGAATAAAGCTGCTTTAAACATCCATGCATAGGTTTTTAGTGGCTATGTTTTCATTCCCCTTGGGCAAATACCTAGGAGTACAAGGTTGATCTATCCAGTAAGTGTACGTTTTAATAACCATGCTGCTTTGCATTCTCACCAGCAGTGCCCGCTGCTCCATGTACGTGTCAGTTATTTGACTTTTGTGTTCTTATCGCCATTCCGATAGGTGTGCAGTGGTACCTCACTGTAGTTCTAATTTGCACTTTCCTACTAATGATGCTGCATATCTGACCAGGTGCTCCCTTGCTATCTTTGTGTCTTTGGTGTGGTGCTATTAAAATTGTTTTTCTGTTTTTAAATGGTTCAATTTCTTTCTTATTTTGGTCTTAAGAGTTCTCCCTATAGTCTGGATAAAATTGCTTTGTCAGATGCGATTTGTGAATATTTTTTTTTGTCAGTCTACATTTATCTTTTCATGTTCTTACTAACTCTTGAAAAGCAGTAGTTATTAATTTTGATGGAGCCTAATTTATCTTCTTTTTTCTTTCTTTTAATGGATTGTGCTTGTGGTGTTATCTTTGCCTTACCTAAGGTCACAGAAATAGTCTCCTATTCTTTTTCTCTTAGATGTTTTATAGCTTTAGGTTTTTACATTTAAACCTCTAATCCATTTTTATTTAATATTTGTATATAGTGCAAGATATGAATGAAAGTTATTTTTCTGCATATAGATAGGTAATTGTTCCAGCACCTTTTGTTAAAATTACAATCTATTAATTTTAATTCAAATAAAGCATATCAGTAGCCTCTTAAAATTTTTCATTATAAAGGTAATATGTATGCATTATAAAAATTAGAAAACACAGGTAAACAAAAAGTAGAACATAAAATTTATAACAGGTGGTGGTAATCAGCTGTGCTATACATATTTCCAGTAGTTTTCTTACTATAACAGATGAGCAACCAGAGATCCAGAGAGACCGAACAGGTCACCTCCATCACTCTGTAAGTGGCTGCACTGAGAAGTGGCCCAAGCTGTCTGACCTCAGAGAGCCACACCTAACCGCATCGGATTGCTAGTTCAAAGAGTTAAGGAACAATAATTAGCAAGTAGACAAGCTCACTCCAAAAGATTACACAGATGAAAAAGAGAAAAGGGAAAAGTATAATGGGTGGGTCAACTACCTGGTCTCCTGAACTGGAACCCTAACCATTCACTTTCACCCATTAACATTTTTCAATGAATATTTTTAAGACCCCTCTTTTCTATTCACTGGTCATTGTTTAATCTGAGGTCTCCTCCACCTGGAATATTCCAAGAGTGATAACTGCCCTCAGTCTTAACATCCCCCAAGTACAGTTGCCAGATAAAATAAAGGAAGCTCAGTTAAACTTGAATTTCAGATAAACAGCAAATAATATTTTAGTGTAAGTATGAGCCAAGTATTGCATGGAGCATACTTATACCAAAAATAGCACCTGTCGTTTACCTGAAATACCAATTTAACTAGCGATCCTGCATTATTACTTGCTGGTTCTGGCCACCCTGCTTCCACCTCTAACTGCTAGGGAACCAGAGTGGCAACAAATGAATGAGCACACAAACGAACGCACCCTGGTTTGGGTAAATGACAATCATGGGAAGTGTCATGGAAAATAGCACATTTGGGAAAGTCCTTGAGGGATGAATAGGATTTAATTTGATGAAGGAAGAAATATCAAAGGCAAAACCAAAAAAAAAAAAAAAAAAAGTCTTTGATATTTTTGTTTTATTGCTAAACAATGGTGAGACTAATATTTAATATTTTGTGTATAGTTTATTTTTAGTACATTTGTTGTTGATTAGTACATTTGTTGTTGGAATAAATGTCTGTTGCTAGGCTTTATTTTATTGGAACCAAACCATTTTTATTACGTAAAAGCATGAAAGGCATTTAAATATATTTGTCCTATTTCACCACTGGTATCTCAAAAACAGCATCTAGAACCGCTTGAAGTGTTTTTTTGCCCTTCATAAAAATTATTAGCCTAGATTCCCGAGAGCTAAGGTGACTATATTATACCGTTTTATTATTACTATATTATACCGATCTTGGGTTTTAGCTTTGACTTGGCTATATTTCTATTATACGTTGCATACAGTTTTGTAGCTAAATATACCTGATGGGCAATAAACACTAGCTTTGGTGAAGGAACCCATGGGCTCCTTTTATCAATAAGACTTAAGACTACAATTGACTAAAACTATGAGGATAAACATAAAAGGTCTAAACACATTAAGGGATAAGTTAGCATAGTACCAACTCATCATATTTAGTTCTCAGAACTTCATCAAGTATTCAAGCTTTTCGTATAACTCCCATTGGTCATTTGTTTTTAATCACTAATTAGAACAGAGATCAGATTATACTTCCAATGAGGAACAGTCCCTGTTGCCTTCCTGTTAGGAAAGGAAATTGAACTCTTCTGATGATGATGGGCAAGACAACCTCCATAATCCTTTTATACATGTAAATATAAAGCTCCGAATTTTCCTGCTTTAAGCATTTAGCTGTCTAAATGCTAAATGACCTGGATGCCAACAGTCCCTGCCAGTATTCAAACAGATAAAGAGAAAATTCTTCATTCATAGTCATGGTATATGGAAGAGAGAACTAGGGATTTCCCCACACAGTGATTTGGTAGCCTAAGGAAACTTTTTTTTTTCCCTAGAAGCGAGGACCACCTCAGTATTTTGTGCTAAATCTAAGGTGCTCTAGACTGTGCCAGGCCCACAATGCCTGGGGATTTCTATACATACAGATGGATCGTCTCTTTGCATATGGCACACACGTAGCTGTCCAGCCATCACACGCGAAAGATAGAGGAATATAGAGATACATTCTGGGCCATGATGAGATCACTGAGCAATTATTCACGCAACCCTGGAGTCTCTCTATCTCTGAGCTTGTTACATGATCTGCCTGAGCCTGCTGTTACATGAAGCTAGAAAACTTCCTAACTGATAATATACAAGTCCTCGGTTTATATTCCTCCGTGCTTATTTTTGTAACATCTAGGTTTGTCCATGTGTGCTGTATAATGTATGCTAAGTAAACTCCTCAGCCCTTCTTTTGTATATCATGTAACAAGACTGAAAATACAGGTGTAGTCAATATTCTACTTTCTTCTAAAAAGACGTAAGGTCATCCCGTTGCGATGGTAGCTATTTCCAAGCCCGTCGTTTAGTTGATTTTACATGGACATCGGCCTTCTATGGGAACAGACTCAGGACACTCACCTGGCAGCCAGAACAGAAAAGGACCAGCAACGACATGAGACCAGAGTGATTATCATCTTAAAGCAGATCCAGCATGAGAAGAGACTCTCACCATTCCAGATACCAACTAAATATAATTCCATACATATTGAAATTACATATGAGCAGATTTAGATGGTGCCATTATTTTTTTTCTTGATAAAATAAGGAGTAGTCATTTCAAGACTGCATTAAATTCCCATTTTAAGAGGTACTCAGTATTTGAAGGTAAGGGCAGAGTGGTTCTAAACCAAATTTGAAAGTCATGCTCTTAAGAATGAATTTAGGGCTAACCAAATTGATAATCTATGAGCTCATATATAGTCACGAGAGCCTGGCACGTCGGGAGGCATTCCTAGGTTATAAGTTCAACTAAGAAACTTTCAATCAAGGTAATTGCATTGCACATTCCTGAAGAAATACTTTATTAATAATGAAGTGAAATGATAGTCATGAGCAGTATAAAAATGAATTCCAAGCAAAGGGAAGCAATATGTCTCTGGCGCGACCCAAAGAAGAGAAGAGCCCAACTGGGTCACAGCCTGGGGTTCCACCTAATGACATGGACAGTCAGATGCCTCAGAGTGCCACGATTCTGATAACACCAGCCCTGAACAGGATCCTAAGTGCTCTGTGGATTCTGAATTTATAAAACAGCCATCAGATAGTAACTGAGTCATCCCAAATGTTGACCAGAAGTAGAGAACGTGCTGATCAGTAAATGTACATCTCCTCTCCTTGAGTCGTTTTGGTTCTTAGTCTACTCTAATAAACAAGTATTGCAGTTTTTAAACAAAGGCATCTGAAAAGTTTGTCCCAAATGATTCAGCTCTCTGGAGACTGGCGACTTCTAAGTTTGCTAACACTTGGAGTTCCAACTTTATACACTCACTTGAAAAGACACTAACATGGGGACCATATCTAACGCATTCTAATAGCTAACGCAAATTCCTCTTGTCAGGACGTGTCTGAATCAAGCCCTTTTCTCTAGATATTGTCTTTCTCCATCAGGGTTCCTTACCTGAACCACCGAACACAGATAATTCTTTAAATGGTTGTTTTCTCAATTCTCCCTAGGATGGCACATAGCTACTGCCATTCTGGATACATTGAAGAAAGTTGATTAATCTGCGGAGTCCTAGGATGTTGGGGCTCAATTCCCTCATGAGCACCCTGGTTCCACACTTCTAAACGGAAACATGAATGATACCTGTCCTCATGCTGTGATGGATGGAGTTGAGCTGTTCTACAGAGATCATCAGATGTGCACGGGACCATGGCAACGAGCCACGGGTTATGATGTCCTGAGTAAGCTTGGTTTGAAGGTGATCAAAGCTCGTATTTGGAATGGTATTAATTAGGATTACATTTTCAAAGCAATTACTATCTTCTAAGCATACTCTCTGCTTTAACAAGAAAAAACAGTTGACCCAATAATATTTTGTCTCTCCTACTATAGTAACATCAGTTTTAGCTGGACATGGCAGGCCCTGTATAGACCACATTTCTCTTCCACCTTGCGGTGACATGTGGCCATCTGACTAAGATCTGGCCAATAGGATGTGAGCAGAAACAGAGCACATAAATACAGGGTCAGACCCTTCACAGGAAAGAAGCAGCCCGTCTTCTTTCTCCCCTCCCTTTCCTAGAACACAGCCTTGGCGTCACAAACCCCCATGAACATCTAGGAGGTCAACAACCAGGAACGGCAGTGAATCTAGAATGAAGCAGCCTACTGTCCTGACACAATCAAGACTCCACGTTAGCTCTAGACCAACTCTCCAGAACGTCACAAACAAGAGAACTAAATTTCTATCAGGATTAAGCCATAGGTATTTTTAGTCCCCTTGGAACGGCAGCCTTGTTTGTGTGCTAATTCACATATACAATCTTATTGAATCCTTACAAGCATCCTATGAAGTTAGTAAAAACAACAACTCAATAAAAGCCAAGGTGATATATGCCAGAGGACAAAATACACCAGTTACCACATATTTGAAATGCAGAAAGGGGACTAAAACAATGGAGTAACACCCAGCCAAAGACCCATGAGAAAACTGTGACATGGAATATACTTTTGAGTCTATCATGCCCCTTCCTTTTCCTTCAAAATCCAGAGGGCTAAGAGCAGCTTGTTCATTCACACATAAGATACAGAGATGTAGTTATAAACAAGGAAGAGAAAGATGACGGAGGGAACTACATCCTACGTCTGCATCCCACAGTATCTGTGGCTTTAAGTCAGTCTCTCTTTGAACCATTTCTCCAGTAGGACAATTCATTATCAGTTTGCACCTTCAAGGTCATACCAGGGCACAGGCAACAGCCAGACCAAATAAAAGATACAACATATTTTATTTATAAAATAAAATACAGGGCTGTATATTTTTAAAAGTCAAGTCAAGTCAGGATGGAAGCCAGGAAGGTGAGGGGAAAGATGTAAGTCTTAAGGCCAGGAAGTGAGTGTAATTAGGCTGGAGCAAGTCGGACCCCAAAATTGACAGGATCAGGGAGTTTGGATATCGGGGGCAGGAACTCAGAGACAAGCTGACTCTCGGGCTAGCACTGTTCGACTCTCTAGTACCATGGCAGGTGCCGGTACGCAGAGGTGTGCACTACTTTGCAGGAGGGGGAGGCAGCCAAAAGAAGAACAGAAGGTGTGCAGGCGAAGAGACTGCCAGGAGAAAGGGGAGCTGGGCTTCTAGAGAACCACCTGCAGCCCTGGGGTGCACGGCTCTGAATAAGAAAGGCCCAGTGAATGAACACGTTGTGGTAGATTCCACTATACGGTATAAATCCTCTCCCTACACGGATTTTATAATAGGTACATTCGTCCACAACATATAGCACTTGGCCAGACCCCACTTCCTGACATACAGATTTGTCAGTTCAGTGAAATCCAGTGGGAACATAATGAACTTGCTACTTGGTAATATTTCCAGGACCAAACAGACCCACCACGATGGTGGTGTCCTTCTAAGAAAATAAATGCGTTAGAACGTTCAGGAATTGATGGATATTAAAAAAGAAAAAAAAGCCCTGATGGATGATGTCAGTGAAAAGAACCCTTCACAGCTCTAAGTCAAGTGCAGGTAAATCTGTAATAGACACATTTATCCTTAGTAGACTCTGTCAAAAGGTTTTTAATGTGAATTTAAAATATTTGAGTTTGGGGGGCTTTTGTGTTTGCTGTTTTCACTACTGATTGATATTCTGTCTCAAGAGCTGGAGAGTGTCAACTATTTTCAGAGGGCAAAGTCTTCATCTGCTCCCCACACGCAAGGCTTTGTTATTGTAGGTCAGCTCGAGAGCACTGAGCCCCGGGCAGTATTCGTTTCCAGTGAAAAGAACATCAAAACTGTTATTTTGAAAGAGACGCACTCCAGAAAAATGCAGCACAGTCTGGCTTTGGTAACAGCTTCTGCACCAGGAAAAATAAATCCAGCACAATTATATTTGGGTCCTGCCTTTACAAAGGCTCATTTGCATCTAAATCATTCAAATGATATAAAGAAAGATCGAGAGGAGTTGGAGCTTTGACTGCCAGCCTTTTTTGAGGTAAAATGTCCTGTTGTGTGGATCACCAGGAATGGAGAAAATGTTCAGGCAACTCTGGTTTGCTTGATGCAAACTGGAAACTGGGAGATATTTATCTGTTTTAAGGGAACTGTCCAGTTTTATTTTTTCCCACATCATCTGAAGTGAGCCAAGCAATTACTGGACCTCAATTTGTGGTAGTTGAATACGATAAAAAAATACTCAAATGTCACCTGAGACTAGGGGCTATATAACATAATCGAGTTTCTAATAAAAGTAAAAGAGAAATTCACAAAGCTTCGGGAGGCCACTAGTGAAGACGTATATGAAGCGACCAAGAGCACAGGAGATTCTAAAGTTAGAATAGAGAGAAAGGAAGGAAAGCAGAAAATATCCTTAATAAGGGAAAACGTTGGAACTGAAGAAGGGTAAGCAGATGACCAAACTTTCTACTGTCTCTTCACAAATCTTCAGGAAAGGGCATATGCCATTCACACTCACAGCTGAGTTCAAGGGCATTTCAGCTGCACAGACGGACAACCAGGTTGGCCGAGAGATTGTCTCAAAGCTTGGCTGGCATCAAACAGGTACCCGCAACATCTCATTTCCTCTATCCATCCCCAAGGGCACCTTCTTATAAAATGAAATTTCATGCTCAGTCAAACTTTAGAAACATATGATTTAAACATATGCCAGTCTCTTTCTTCGTATTTGCAGCTTTGCGATTCTCCAAATCCCAGGTCCTTTCTTAAAATAGCTTCTGGTTGACGCTACAATGCTTAGTTAAAAAGTGATCCCCCCACTTTGTTTCAGTAGTCTATAGAAATCTTTCAAAAGAAGGCTGGGCAACCATGAGCAAGCTGAATTAATGTCATTTTATAATGTGATATTTTCATGCCTGAGACCATTATGAGAATTGCAAACACAGAGTCTTCCAAAAATATTTCATGAACACAGGCTGCTCTGTGTCTCGCCAGTCCCACTTTAAGAAAGAGGAGTGGGGGGAGAGAGGGAGAGATGGAGAGATGGAAAGAGGGAGAGAAGGAGAGAGGGAGAGAGGGAGAGAGAGGTGCTAGGACGATGAAAGTAGCTTGAAATGACATAATTTGTGTAATTTGAAAGCAACTTTTTTTTTTAAAGATTTAGTTGGGGAAGGGGAACAGGACTTTATTAGGGAACAGTGTGTACTTCCAGGACTTTTTTCCAAGTCAAGTTGTTGTCCTTTCAGTCTTAGTTGTGGAGGGTGCCATTCAGCTTCAAGTTGTTGTTCTTTCAGTCTTAGTTGTGGAGGGCGCAGCTCAGCTCCAGGTTCAGTTGCTGTTGCTAGTTGCAGGGGGCGCTGTCCACCATCCCTTGTGGGAGTCGAGGAATCAAACTGGCAACCTTGTGGTTGAGAGGACGCACTCCAACCAACTGAGCCATCCAGGAGGCAGCTCAGCTCAAGGTACCGTGTTCAATCTTAGTTGCAGGGGCAGAGCCCACCATCCCTTGCGGGACTCGAGGAATTGAACTGGCAACCTTGTGGTTGAGAGCCTACTGGCCCATGTGGGAATTGAACCGGCAGCCTTCGGAGTTAGGAACATGGAGATCTAACCGCCTGAGCCACCGGGCCGGCCCCTGAAAGCAATTTTTGTATTCACAGAGTAATTTATTTCTATAAGATGAGAAGTTTGAGACATAATAAACATTGTCTATGGTTAGCTATATGATAATTAATTTACATTGATTTACATTGAGTATTTTACTAAAATGCAAAATTCTTCTGAGAAACATTATTAAGACAAATTCAGATAATTTTAATGCTTTGGGAATCCTTAGATTAATATATGAGGAATGCATTATAACCAAGGAATTTGGAATGATAATGGCTTCTTTTTACCAGTGTATATTTTGGTGGCTACTTAGATGGTAGAAATGGAGAGATGCTGAGGAAAGCTCTTCCTTGACCCACCCTCCACCAACTAGAATCAAAATCATGCATTATCTTCCCAAATACAAACACCCTCTGGTGGGGAGCTCTAGGTTGATTAAGTGAGGTCTGGTTGTGACTGGCTCATACTTCCCAATCTTCCACAACATATGCCTTCTCAATGCTCTGAATTCTCACTAATTCTCCTCCAATTGATCACGTCCTTCTAGACCCAATTGAACCACCATGTTTTCCATGACACCCTCCTCAACTCCTCTGCTGGGCAAGAATTTCTCCAACTCAGAAGCATCATGATGTAGCATTTAATTGCTCCCCTAGCATTCCTAACACATGGAAGCCCCATGACCTCAATCAAGGTCACTGAAGTTAAGTGGAGACTGATTTAAATGTTCAAAAAACTAGGGACCATGGTCTCCAGCTCTTTCACATCTACATTGCAGGGACACAGTACGTATTTCATGATAACGAGTGATCTTCTTGGGAGGAATGAAGACTTGGGACGTGCAGGAGACAGGGAGATAGGAGGTGGAGGTGCTCTGAAAGAATAACAAGGTGAGGCTGAGGACACACGTGACCAACTTCACAGCATCGTCAAGGACAGTGTGCTTGTAAACTGCAAGGTGCAACCTATTCGTGGCCTGTGAAATCAATGACTGGGTAGGAACCAACACAATAAAAATGAATAGACTGGAATAGGAAATACCAGATTGCATTCCAGGTAAGAGTCAATTATTGGCCAGAAGCTTTGTTCCAGCTACATGTGTGTATGCTGGATGATGAGGGAAAATCCACTTCTTGCTCTGGGACAAGGTCAGAGAATTTTCAAATATATTGATTTTGTTTTTCTCAAAATGTGTTCCAGAGAAAAGTAGTTCAGTGAGATTTGGTGTGACCAGCCGAAAAGAGCTCCATAGTCAGCGATGTTTGGGAAATAGTAGATTAAACAAAATTAAATAGATATTCTTAATGCCTGAATTACCAAAGCTCTTAAAATGCTAATATAATTGCAAATGTCCAAGACTAGAAAATAGTATAAAGCACATTCTAAATTTACTTGACCATGAAACTCTTTAGAGGGGCAATTTGAGGTAGCTCTCAGTACATACTGGAAAGTGCTGGAAAATACTGGTCACAGACCAGTGTCTCTATAGATTATCTCTCTCCTCTACACATTCCCCTCTGGCTTCTACCCACCCCGTACAACAAACCTCATTCTACATAACAGGGAGGTGCTAAGTGAGCAACAAAAACCTGAGACAATCTGTGAGAAAAAATACTGTGTTTCCCCGAAAATAAGACCTAATCAGAAAATAAGTCCTATCATGATTTTTTTTCAGGATGACATCCCCTGAACATAAGCCCTAATGCATCTTTTGGAGCAAAACTTAATACAAGACCCGGTGTTCTTTTCGGAGAAACACGGTACTAAGAAAATGCTTGAACGTTTTGTTGCATCTTTGTATGGAATGAAAAATTCATTTCAATGTAGCCCCCAAATCTTGCAATATAAGCGTCTGAGGAGAACACTTGTTAAGCTACGTCACACACACAAAATCTTAGTACATTAAGAAAACACTGACTATCCTAAACTCTAGTGACACCAGAACCAAAGGAGTAAAAGGAATTAAATAAGAAGGTTTTAAGGAAAGGGCTTTTACGTAGTTTTCTTTATTGTCCTGAGTCCCTCTTATTTTTCTTCAACTGCCTTTGTCTTTGTCTATGCCCTCACCGCTATGAAATTTTCATGAGTCAAAGAAATTGTTACATGAAGTACAGGAGGAAAATAATTGGTTATTGATTCATCAGAAACGACTGAGTTTGTAAGACATTATCAAAGCAACCCACTTACAGGCTCTTTCTTAATAGGGCACAAGGATTTTTATTTTTATTTTTATATTTATGGAAACTTGACTTACAAACATTTTTTTCTTTCTTTAACAGACATTTTCTCACGAGTATATAGGAGTATAGGCTATTTCACAAAGTAAGATACGTAAATGAGGAATACTAATCCAGTTCTGCAATCATCTTCAAAACCCTTTGCGCACTTTTCAGCAAATAATCAACAAAATGACTTCACAGTTGTTTTCACAGAAAAATTACTTTCCATCAGGGAGATGAACAAAAAATAGCATTTGTTTATCTCCTGGCACCAGCTTACCATTCGTTTAATGCTTTCATCTACACAGCTCTTGGTCATCAAATGTCTGCTATTTTGGCATATCACTACTTTAATTAAAAAAAAACAAACAATCAAGTGAAACTAAATTTAAATAATCAAGTAAGTCAGGGAAAAATTAATCCTGATACTGCTCATACAAATCAAAATTCCTACCTACTCTCACGAGAAAATTTGGGATTATGGTTAAATGTATGTTTTTTAAGCAACACGATTTAACTGCCAAGAGTACAGACAGAACTAGTACTGAATTTCAACTTGAAAAGTACCAAGTGGAATACCATAATTTTATGGATGAAGTCTCATAACTTTCCAGGGACAGTCTCCACAGCAGAGCAGAATGGGACTGAATGGCCTCAAAGCACTGAAACATTCACTGTAATCTCAATTCTTGGGAAAACTTTCCTCATTTATCCTAAGAAGCCATTTTCAAAGCATGAGCTATGTTCTGTAAATCTTCAAAAACTGGCTAAGTGCTCAGGAACTTGCAATAAAAGACAAAAGAACCAAAGGGAAGACAAATTCAATTAAAGAAGGAACTAAACAAGAATGTATAAGGTCTACAGAGTGCAAGAGAGTGGCAGGAGTGAGAATCGGTCATTGATTCTTGGGCACTTTTTGATTTCTGTGATTATTTGCACTTTTGTGGGCTTGCTAACAAGAACCACAGGCATAATAGTATGAGGAATTAGATTTTCCCAAAGTAATATTATTAAAAAGAAAAAATCTCTAGAAAGGTATCTTTATCCTGGAACAACCCAGCATAAGAGATACCTCCAATGCCCCTAAAAGTTCCCAAATCAGGATATTTGTTATTTGTTTATCTATTTTATTGAGAACTAATTCAAGCATCTGACCATCCCAGAACTATCCTTTAAGTTGGTAGTACTTTCTATCAGAGGCAACAAAAGGACTGCGCTAAGGAAGAGGACCCCCTGACAAGCAGTCAGTGTCAGGATTCCTCCAGAAAGTGGGCCGAGACCAGCTCTGCACCCGCCCAACTCAATTTTGGAAGAGGATACATTATCCGATGCTTGGATCCCTTCTCGGCAGTCTGTCTAAGATCGGGTACTTCTATACAAAGTTCACAGGTTTACCCGGGAAGGCCAGCCATCGCCTGGTGGCGTAAGCACACTCCAGGGCTCCCTGGACAACTGGTCACAGCACGACCCCCTGGAAGGTAAGGCAAGGGGCTTGGAGTCCAACAGCAGTACGTGCCCTGGGAAGGCAGCGGGTGCCACCTAAGGATCCACACCTGACGCGGGCAGAATCTTCTCTCAAAGGTAAGCGAGAGCTTGGATTAAGTAGAAACAAAATTGCATTTAAAAATTCACTAATTCAACAAGGATGACTGAAACATAATTTGGAATATATTATCTCCATTAGCCATTTCTCTCTCAAATGCAAACATAAAACTTGTGAACACATGCAAAACAAACAAATACGCAAATGATTTTCTCTAAATCTTACCAACTTACATTAAAGAAACATTCCTCATAGGACTACAGTTCATCTGAAATATTATTATTCTTTTATAACCCATCACCTCATGGAGTGAATACCGACTTAAATTTCTCAAAATGCCATGCACGTCTGCACTTTGAAGACAGTTAAACCAATGTCTCTAACTTCGCGTGTATGTCATACTCGTTTCGATACAGAGGAGGCTATCAATTCTACGTCTGTGCTAAGAAGAGGAATCATAAGCCATGCCACCTATTAAATCACATCTATTTTAAGGAAAGAAATGCAGTAAACACATTTTCTCTATAAAGAATGCAGTTCATCATTATTTATCATTAATCAAATGTGATGTGTAACCTGCCAAAAAGCCCTATAGTGGTTTTTCTTTTGTTTTGTTTTTTTATTAAATTTATTGGGGTGACAATTGTTAGTAAAATTACATAGATTTCAGGTGTACAATTCTGTATTACATCATCTATAAATCCCATTGTGTGTTCATCACCCAGAGTCAGTTCTCCTTCCATCACCATATATTCGATCCCCCTTACCCTCATCTCCCACCCCCCACCCCCCACCCCCCTTACCCTCTGGCAACCACTAAACTATTGTCTGTGTCTATGAGTTCACCTCACCCCAGTCAGAATGGCGATAATCAACAAGACCTATAGTGTTTTCCTAATAATTATAGCTTCATTATTAGCTGCTTCGTTTTAGCCAAAATGATGTTCTTAATATCCATAAGTACTAAGAGGTAATATATACAAATTATAATGTATATGATGGCATCTAACTGGGAAGAATAGAAACAGAAAAGTGAAAGACAGATCATACTTTCCATAGAAGAGGGATGAAAATCGTGCACAAAATTCTTGACTGGCTATATGGGAATAGCCAGGAAATTGTTCCTTTAAGAAATAGTTTTACTTTCGGCTTTGGACTTGGGGAGACCAAGGTGCAACTTTCTTCGGTAGTCCAGAATCGTGTTCATCTGACACCAGCCACCCCCACATGCTGCCGACGTTTGACCCCAAAGAGATCCAATTCATATACCTGAGATGCACCGGTGGGGAAATTGGTCATGTCTGCCCTGGCCCAAAGATTGGCCCCTGGGTTTGTCTTCAAAAAAGGTTGGTGATGACCTCACCAATGTAACCGGTGATTAGAAGGGTCTGAGGATGACAGACAGGCCCAGATTGAATGTGGTACCTTCTGCCTCTGCCCTGATCACCAAAGTCCTCAAAGAACCACCAGGAAAAAAGTAAAAAAAAAAAACAAAAAAAAACAAAACAAAAAATAAAAAACCACAAAAGAAAGCAACAACATTAAGCACAGTGGAAATATCACTTTTGATGAGATTATCACCATTGCCCAACAGATGCGGCACCGATTTGAGCTAGAGAACTCTCTGGAACCATTAAAGAGACCTCGGGGACTGCCCAGTCTGTGGGCTGCGACACTGATGGCCGTGCACCTCATGACCTCATAGACGCCAGCTAGTTAAGGACTACAAAGGAAAGTATTTCAATTGAAGATCATTTGACAACCAAAAAAAAAAAAAAAAGAAAAGATAGTTTTAAGCAAAGGAATTGTCTAGAAAAGAATCACAGCACATTGCATCTTCCTGAGCAGCCCATCACAGAGTGTGATGCCTCTAGAAAGCACAGACCAGCAGAGCTGTCAGGGGCACATGAGTGAAAGAGGGGCAGCTCCGTGAGCTTTTCCACCCACTCTGACAAAATCCACCATCACTCCTGGTGCCCAGCGTGTCTCCTCATCTACACCCACAAATCCGGAATTAGGCTCCAAGCACATGCCCTCTGCAGCCACAGGCCTTACATTCCAATTAAACCAACCCAGTACCCTGGAAAAATAGCCCTGCTCGGTGACTGACTAACATTTAGAAATGCACATGTGAAACTAAGATGAAAATGAGGGCAGAGATGATTTATGTGAAAGGGCATTTAAAGATGGATACGTTATGTGAGGTTGAGAAAGTGTGCCCGTGTAGAAATGGATGAGACATTTGCTGAAGTCTGAAATACTAGTTGCTGAAATGTTAGGTCAAATCAAGTAGAAATGTAAGAGTTGTTATTTTACAAGAGCCAAAGGAAACTTGCTAATTAGCATTTATCAGAAAAAAATTTTTGAGTGGTCATTCTTTGTACTTTTTATATGTAGAGTGTGAATGTTATGCATTGGGGATGCCCTAATCTAGTTGTTCCTCTGGGATTTATTTTGTTACACGACAAAAGAAATCTTAAAAAGTGCTACCATTTAGAATTAAGAAATTGCATTTATATTGAAAAGCTGATTATAATGAAGTATAGTAGAAAGGCTTGTGAGCTCTAGAGCAATGTTAGAAAGCCTAGGGACCTTCTGAAGTTTTCTACTAAGTTTACCAGGGCATTGGAGAGCTAGTTCTACGGGAAAAATAGTAACATTAATTTTGACGCATAATATTAGAATCTAAGTATTTTCTATGCACTATATGCCTACTCTGGGAATTCCAGATCTTTATGTCTTAGATCCTGGAAAATGCACGGAAGGCTCCATGTCAAAATCAAAGTGGTCAAGCAATACGAATGTTATCTCTGTCCTTAAATAGAAACAGAGTTCTTTTGAGCCTAGAGTCCCCAAATAGACCTCTACATATAGGGGCATTTGATATCAATGAACAAAGTCATCCAAAGGAGAAAGGAAAGACAGCATATCCATATAGATACCCGTACCTAACGCCATCATAAAATTAATATGAGCTGGATCCTAAATCTAAATGCGAAAGCCACAACTATAAAGTGTCTAGAAGAAAACATAGGAGAATACTTTACGACTTGGGATTATGCAAAGGTTTCTTTGACAGACTCTAGCAATAACCATAAAAAAGTAATAAATTTAAAATTTAAAATGTCCGTTCATCAAAAGATGATGTTAAGAAAGTGAATTAACAACCTACAGACTGTCAGAAAAATAGTCATAAAACATACATGTGACAAAGTACTGGCACCTAATATATATACCAAATATTCTGGAGAGAGATATGCCTTTCCTAATAAACCTAACTTAAAACTGAGCAGACTATAGAAACAGAGACATCACAAAAGAAGAAATCGGAATCACCAGAAAGCACATGAAGTGCATGATCTTGTCCGTCATCATGTAGATATATACGACATCCCACTGCACACCCACCAGAATCAATGCAACAACACCGGAGACCGTGGAGTGCCCAGAATGCTCATCACTGTTTGCTGGGCATCTCCATGGAACAGCCTCTATAGAAAACCTTTGGACCATGTTATAAAATTGAATATGCACCACCCTGTGGAGCCAGCAATTCCACTGCTGGGTATTTACTCAAGAAAAATAACCACATCTGTCCAAAAATGATTGATATAAAAAGTGTTTAAAGCAGCTTTATTCTTAATAGTCAAAAGCTGGAGACAGCCCAGGTGCCCATCGCAGGGGAATGGGATACTACTCAGCAATAAAAAGGAACGAACTACTGATACACAACATGAATAAACCTAAATTATACTTTGCTGAGTGCAAGAAACCTTACATCAAAGAGTACAGACTACATGAGTCTGTTTATGCAAAGTTCTAGAAAAGGCAAAAATAACCTGTGGTGGGGAAAAAAAAATCAGAAGAATTGTTGCCACCTCTGGTCAGCGGTTGGAGACTGGCTAGGGAGGGCCAGGGGTGCATTCTGGGAGTGGTATGTGATAACGTGGCTTCATCTGGATTTGAGTTCTATAGGTGTTTGCCTTTGCCCAAACTCTTAGCATTTCTTTGTCTATAACACAGACCTTAAAAAAGCGAACTATAAACAAGTACTGAACTCTATGTCATGGTGTCAACAGTGAACATTTAGAGATAAAGTGTACTCATGTCTCTAACTTACTTTAAAAAGTATGAAAAATAAGATTCATTGGTTAAGTAGGTAGAGATAGATAGATGGACATTTAGGTACTAATGCAAGTACAGTAAAATATTAATTGCAGAATTGAGGTAATAATAATAATAATATATGGATGTTCATGGTACAATCATTTCAACTTTTCTATAGATCTGAAGATTTTCAAAGCATAATTTTGAAAAAAAAATCCAAAAGTCCAGGAACCACTGCTCTGTGGTACTGGGGCTCAGTTTTTATTCTTTGATAAACGACTTTACCCCCCACCCAAAGAAAAACGTCAATCTGCTCTCTTCCCTCTCATTCCCTCCATCACACAGCTGCCCACACTTTCACCCATTTTACATCCATCCTATTTCCTTTTTTCAAAGGGAAAAGAAGCAGTCTTATTTTTCTGAAAGCAGATTGGGGCGCATTACACTCTCCATCAGCTATGCCAATGACTGTCACTTCACAAGGCAGGTATTTGGATCCTGTTTGTTCAGCTTCCCCATCTGCCTTGTCGTCTTGCCTTTCTAGTCACTATGATGACAATTAATATTGTTTTAGTTGGTACTGTTTCACCGTATCAAAATAAGACATGATGTCACCAATCATAGGTATGTCTATTCTAAACGAAGATATCTGCTCACTTTAATAATGTTCTAAAGGTACTCTTCACCCTTAAAACCAGGTGTCAGGTTTAGACTTGTACATTCGATTTACGAAAGCCCTGAAACATGCAGGAGTGACCCTCGTTTCCACGCTCCTTGGAGTATTTTAATATGTTTCTTAAACGAGAGAGTACAAGAACCGCTTCACATCATTAGCCCTGCCTCAGTGAATGCCCACAACTGTTTCTCTCGTTAGAAATCCATTACAGTGGACCATCTGCGACGTCTCACTCGCCCCCTGTAATGGCCTCCTACTGGAACAGGAACAGAACCGACATTAACAACATGAGCGAGTTCTGTTTTAACCAAATAGCCCAGAATCCATAGGAAATAGTGACCTTCCACTGCAACCACTCCCAGGACAAACCCGTGGGAGGGAAAGTAAGTGTTCAAGCCTCTTCTCTCTTCATAAGAGTGGTTTTTGATTCTGTATGATTACAGCAAATAAAAGTGTATGTTACTTTCTGAAACTATACACATTTAGAAACTCTGTGGATCATGTCATGTGATTTCCAGTTCACTGTGGAAGGTCCAGTAAAAGGTCAGGATGTAGGGGATACGAGAGGCCCGAATCCCAGCTGCAGACACACGCTGCTCAGAGTGGCGAGGACCGGGTTTTAGATTTATTGACAGCAAACGGAATCTAGAGCTTCAGAGAGCAAAAGTCTATGTTTCAATAGCTTTAACAACATATAAGGAAAGCACATTTTAAATTGACTCTAATAACAAACCCAGCGAGCGAGAGAGCGAGAGCGAGAGCGAGAGCGAGAGAGAGAGAGAGAGAGAGAGAGAGAGAGGAAGAAGGAGAAGAAGAAGAAGAACCTAGTTATAAATCAAGCCTCTTAAACAGCCATATAGAAACCCAATTCACCTCATATATAATTATTCATTTTTAAAAAATGTGACCATGACAACCTGCAGACATGAATTAAAAAAAATAAATAAATAAACTGCAGGATAAAAGCAATGCAATGACCCCAAGTAAGCCCACATCTATTTTATGGAAAACAGTAGGAAAGACTGTGTATAAATACAAACAGGGAAGTCATTTGCTTATATAACTGGCAGAAGCAAAAATGTTATTGCACCTTTCTAGGCATGGAAAGCTAGACCAAGTGTGAAGGGGGAACCTCCCAGTGTGAATACCTAAATATAACCTAGAAACCCCATCTCCCGCTATGCTGCATAGTTCTTTAAAAAAGGCTTTAGAAATCATAAAATAAAGGAAGAGAGCAAGTGGGACACTGTGATGACAGGAAGCATCTCACTGAGACACCCAGGAAGTATCTCTCTGAGGCACCCAGGAAGCATCTCACTGAGGCACCCAGGAAGTATCTCTGTGACATGATGTTTCCCCAGAACAAGGGAGGGTTGCCGAGGGCCTGACGGAGTTCCTCATCAGTGTTTACAGAAGGAGATGAATCGTTCCCTAACTCGAAATCTACAATGGGCAGGCTGGAAATGCTTCTTCAAGGAGTCGTCAACAGTCGATACCAAGGCCTCCCTAACTGGACTCACGACTATGCTAAAAGTCCATCCATCACTTAGGGCAGAAAGGCACTCACCCAAGAGAGTTGAAAAGATGTGGGAAAAAACTTGAGTGTTATTGACCAAAATGCACAACCCTCTCAATACAACGAGCCCCATGTGGAAGCATGAGTTGGTACACACATCCTTCTAATTTATTAAAAGGTTCTATAGAAAGAGCAGGGGATTATAGCACAGCACGTCCCTTCCAATAGGACCACGAACTACCTGGTGATGAATAACCAGCTGGGGCAAAAACAGTGTGGTTTTGCAGAGAAAGTGAAACCCTCCAGCAAGAGGGTGAATCCTTCCACGTTAAGGGAACAGGCTCTTCAGCCATTCAGTGAGATATTTCCTGGGTGCCTCAGAGAGATATTTCCTGGGTGCCTCACAGAGATACTTCCTGGGTGCTTCAGTGACATACTTCCTGGGTGCCTCTGTGAGATGCTTCCTGGGTCCCGTGTACTGCTGACAGTGCTAAGGTGCAAGGGATGCAGCTGGGAATGGGAGACAATCTCTGCTCCATGAACCTTCTGTTCTAGGAGGAAACGGATCATCTCCATAAGTTAAGAAGGTGATTTTAGCAGAAGGTAAATGATACAAAAATATGAACTATAAACACTGTTAGGAAGTCAGTGAAGGGGATGCCTCACAATAGAGGACCGAGACAACGCCTTGGAGTGATGACACTGAAGTTGCTATGGGAATGATGGAAAGGTGGTGCCCTTGGGGCCTGCGGAGTGCATGGGGTACAGGCAGCAGGTGCAGGGCCAGGGGCTTCTCAGTCACAGGACAGAGAGGCCCGTTGTGACGGGAACGCAGTGAGCGAATGGGCACTTGGTAGAGGATTTATTCGCTCACATGTATTTCCAGCACGTACGCAGGGCCATACACCTGTTCTAGGTACTGGGGACAGAGAGGTGAGCCACGCTGACCAAATCCTGGCCCATGGGCAGCCTAGCTTCCAGTGCAATCCTTGGTGGGACCGGAGAGGAAGACAGCTGGGACTTTTGGGCCATAACAGAAGTTTGGATATTTTGCTAAGTGACTATGACAGCCACCTTTTCTGGCCCATGCTGTATACCCTTAGCACACCTGAGGCTATCACAGCTCATGGACAAATGGAAGCATGTTGTGAAAGTGAAAAGGTTTACATGGCAATACTGAAGAAGCTCCCATCCAGAGCCAAAGGATGCTTAGCTGAGAGCCTGGCCCTACAGCTTAATGACAAGGGCTGCAGATTTCACAGGAACCTCTGTTCTGGAGGACGCAGTGATCTGTCCTCCTTATCAGAACTGGGCATACTCTGCATATGGGTTTGCTTTCTTCACCTTCAATGGCTCTGCCAGCAGCATTATCAAGATCTACGGAGTGTCTGCTACACCCAAGTTGGATCCCACATGCCATTGCATGAAATCAAAGAGCTCTTTGAACACTGAAGGAGGAAGAAAATGGGAGTCGAATGGAAGATCACGCTGAGTGGATTCTACGCCGCATCACATGGAAGCAGCTGACCTAACCGGGTGCTGGAAGGATCTGGTGAGCGCTTCGTGAAGGGACCATCTGGGTGCACCCAGGGTGTCATATATTTGTGACCCAATAACTAGAATAGAAAGGCCTGGGAAACAAGAGGTCAAAATGGAATTGTCCCCTGTCACCACAGCTCCTCGGGACTGACTTGCAGAATCTGTGCCTCTCAGTCACTCAGTTCTTGGCGCTGCAGATGAGAGATCTTGGTTCCTGAGCTGGGACCACAGGAACCAAGGGACAGGGTCAGGACTCAACTGAACCTGAGGCTATGACCACTTCCTGGTCACTTAGAACTCTGGTTCCAGTTAGATGAGCAGGAAAAGAAATGAGTCACTACACCAGAAGAAATCTTTATTCCTGATGATTACATGTTAGGTTTGCTGCTACGTAGTGGTATCAAGAAAGGTTATTCTGGAACCTGGGGCTTCATTGGAGCATCTTTGGATGACTAAGCGTGGTGATAGCAGGGAATACAACTGCGGGTACCATAGCCTGCCACGGGCTCAGACACTCAGTGATGGACAGATGAGTCGTGCACAAGCAAGAAAGCTACTGGCAGGAGTGTTGGCTGAGGGTGAGGGGAATCCAGCGTGCAGACAGTGAAGGTGGGAGGTGATGAATATCAACCATGACCTCACCACAGCTACAATCATGCACATTGTAGCTGGTCCTATGACCTCCCTATCTTAAGTCTATTTTAGGAATTGCAACAGGCCACACACTTGAAAACTACCAGTAAGAAAATAACTCTATGTGAGACCCAGGAGTGGCTGAGCAACATAAACTGGGTTACTGTAGCAGATGCCATTGACGCCCATTGTCACAGCCCCATGGTCCACTCTATCTCAGCTTAGCTGTGCTGGACAGCTCCTGGCACACTCCCAGCATCCTATCTCAAAAGCCCCCAGAAGGTCTCAGGCCTCCCCTGCCTCAGGGATTCTCTGAAGCCACAGCCCGGATGGAAACACAGCCCAAGGGCCCAAAATGCAATCCTTAACCAACAGGGCATGGGGACTGGTAGATAAATGTCCCAGCTTCCCACCCTTTGGAGGGACAATTCTACAAGGCCTTCTCTGTGGTCCCACAGATGCCCAGTGAGATTGTGCACCCACTGTCCACTGCATGACAAGCTCACTGCCACTCTGAGGCCGTTTCCTTCCTTCCCGTCCCGCTCCCCAGGTCCTCACTGTGCTTCGGGGTCACCTCGCAAATGCGCCCTGAGCAGACTATATCTCAGGCTCTGCTTCCCGAGAGCCCCCTGAAGGCAGGGATGTAGGGAACAGCATGCTTATGTTAAACCACATTAGGAAGGAGGGGCTGAGCTCTACACTGAGTGGTGCGGTAGGAAATTAAAGACAGGGCACAGCTGAGTTTTAGCACTGAGGAATGCCAGGTGCAGGGATTTGAGGATTTAGAGAAACTGCGTGTATAACAGTAAGGCTCTGGGCTTGCTGCTGGGATGGAGGTGAGGGATCTGAAAGAGCCCATAGATTGTTCCCCGAGGAAGCGGCCCCCAGGGAACTACACTCAGCAGGAGTGTTTGGGACAGATAATGAATAAAGTTAACCCACTCTGCCAGGACAGCTTGGAGTGCTGGCAGCTGCAAAACCATTGTTAGTTGTTATGCCAACGGACAGCAGAGCTAGGACCAGGCCTGGATTTGAGTCCGGGCTCTGACTTGTGCTTTCTGTTTGACCTGGGTAATCCCAGTGGAACCTGGGCTGCCCTGATCCGAAAAAGGGACTATTATAAGCGTATCTTCATCGTAGTAAGCGCTAGTTAAGTGTGTCTTACTATTTTTATTATCGTTTGGGGGAAAACACACACACACACACAAAAAAAAAAAAAACACCCAGGGAATATCTAAGGGAATTAGTGACTGATTAGGAATCACAACCAAAGGAAAAGTAGATATCTGGCAAGGTCATGGACAAAGACTGTATGAAGCAAGGGAAGAAATTAATTTCCACAAAGCAATCAGCATCTCGGATAAAGAGAGTTTGGCTTATTTACAATTTTAAAATACGATGCTAAGAAGGCACTTTGTTTTTCAAAAGGAATAAACTGAGGATAAACACAACGAAGCACTGCACATAGTGGCACGAGGTGTGCAGGGTCCACGTTCCTGAGGGGCCACAGGGCCTTACCCAGTGTTTGCGCGAAGTTTGGGAAGGGAAGCATGAAGCGTGGAACACTACCGCGCATGAGCTGCCCAAGGCTTTGAGGCTGCGCGGGTCTTAATGAGGCCATGCTAACGATGCTCCTTGTTGATTCTCTTCATTACCTTATTTATTTTTTATGATCTTTCCATGAATACTTGCATGAGTCAGAGAATATATTTCAGGCAAGAGCATTAATAACAGTTTCTCACTTTAGATAGAAGGATCATTAAAATAAAAAAAACAAAACACACCTCATTCTTCTGCTAATTCAAACAACATTTGTTGAGATACATTCAAAATGAAAAGATGTCTTTGAAGACAAAATTGCTCCAAGAATAGGAGCTCTTGCTATTAGTCAAATTCAAGGGCCATTATAGGAAGTAGACGTATAATATCAATCAGAAAATAGAATATTTTCAATGGAATAGAATAAAGTTGCATATCCTTACGAGACAAATTTGTTTCTCCCACTCTCCCTGAGAAGTCATGTACTCTGACTTAAAAAAAAAAAAAAAAAAAAAAAAGGCTTATCAACTCTAAGTCTTTCTAGTAGCAAGTATAGTAATAGTGCTTTATCACAGGTATTATACAAGCTTAGAAAATGATTCGTTTCACTTACAGTTGAGTATTCCTACAAAATCCAAGACAGTGGATTGCTCTTTTTTGTTCAAGTTTTCTTTCTGCTTAGTATCCCATCACTACAACGAGAAGACCTAATTTCAAGTTTAAAATGGCTACTTGAAAATTTCCATATAATCTTCATTGTATTACTTATAAAACTCGCCCATGGTTTAAAAATTAAAGGGGAATTATGACATTTGCAAGGTAAATCCATGTCATCCATCATTCTAATCTGTTTTACAAAAAATGAATAAATAAATAAGTAAAGATTGAAGCAGAATTTAGGGAACAAAATGAATGACAGAACGAATAGCAGAAGTATGTCAATAAAACTAATATTTCAGAGATCCAGGAGACCAGCAGCTAATAAGAACATCATCACGTCCTCTCTCTAGACAGTACGCTGTCACTGCTCATGTTATTATAGGTGACCTGAGCCTTAAGAACACCCGCTAGACACTGACAAGGAGCAGAATGAACTGCAGTTTGTGGTCAGGTTTGACAATGCAGTGAGAACTAGAAGAACACGTACCAGCCCACATAAGAAAGAACTGGAAACCACCAGCAAAAGTGTATACGTGTACCCACAGACATGTTATACGTAAAGGAACTGAAACAGAACCAAAGTAAAAAGCTTATTGACACCTATTATTCAGCTATGCATTTCTATTTTCTCGGAATGCTGTCTACTGACCATCCAGACTATGGTATTATAATTAATTAATTTCCACAAAGTTATCCGCCTCTTGGGTAAAGTGCATCCCACCGTGCCAGTGAGAAGGTGAATGAGAGCACAGAACACACAAGTGTTAGGGAGGTGGGGTTTCTTGATGACAGGACTGAGGCAGAAAAATTATTTGTCATAATTCCTTGTTTTGGTTTTATTTTTCATTTGTTTGTTTGGTTGTTTGGGTGCCATTTTCTTATTGTTGTTTATTTACTTGTACTGTTTTGACTAGTTCCCTGAGAAGTCTGGGATTCTCTCCTAACTTTTTACAAAGACAAGCATTATTTTCATGTGATTCTCTACTCTTAAAAGTCTTGCCTTTGAGACTCAGAGTGAGACGCCCACTGAACTGACTCCGACTTAAAGGATGAGAAAGAGGCTGGGGGTGGGGGGTGGGGGTGGATTAACCTCTCCATGAATCTCAAAATACCTACAATATTACAATTTTCATCATTGTTTCTCGTATAAGTTTAAAGAACCACTTTAGCTGGTTGTGTAAGTTGGACAAAAAAATTTCAGATGCTTAAAAGTAAGATTTAATGAATGTTGGACTTCAGTATTTATAAATATTTCTTCCTAAATATTTCCTTCTTCCCAAGCTAATAAATATGTCTACCTTCTACCTGTAAAATAATAATACAATGAACAGGTAAATGAATAAATATTAGTAAAAAACAAACAAAACCTTTCCCATTTTGTTGCTTTGATAACACAGAATTTGGTAACGTCTCATTTGCCCAGATTGTTTCTATAGGACCTAAATTTAAATTTATAGATGATATAGAACACTTTCAGAGTCAGAAAGCTAGGACCAAGGCCCATGGTGGCTTTTTTTTTTTTTTTTAAGTAGAAGGACTATGGGTAAATTGTTTAACATTTCTGTGCCTCAGTTTCTTCATCTATTTAATGAAACCAGTTGATTCCTTAGTTCTCATTTTTTTCAATATCCTCTAATTATAAACCATTAGGAAAGTTACTATTAAGTTTTGTTTCATCAACCAGTTCAAGTTACTACAATTTTATAAGGTGATGTCAGAAACATTGTAAGGTTTTTAAAAAAATGAACACTTTATTATTTTTTTTTAAATTATCACCTCTTTGCAAAAAAACCCAAAACAACAACAACAAAAACCCAGTAAGACTCCGAGCGAGTGTCTTGGCACCAACTATCAATTTACAAACATTCTCTAATTTTTTTCTGTTTTCTTACCTGAGAAACATGGATAGCTGATGGCCATGACCTTGCCAAAGGGTTTGGATTCATATTTTTTTATGTTAAACCTGCTCTCTAGACTAAAATTATTCAGAAACATTAGGCCATAAGACATATACCAGTTTCAATGACTCAGCTGTTCATCTGTATTTGCTTCCAAAAACATAGTTCTGTGAAATTTCTACTATTACTTTGACCTTCCCTTTTACATTAGGTAACAGTTCCCAGCAGCTTCACCACTGTTACAATATTTCCTTGTATTTGGGAAGACACAAGGGAAAATAGTAATAAAATAGGCAGGGATGGCGTCCTGATACCAGAGAGCAGTTAAATGTGATGGTGGAAAAGCAACTATCTGACACAGTGTCCTCGAGAAGGAGAATGGCTTTATCACATGACCGGCTGCCCGCCTCATTCCAAGTGGAATTCAGCCCTACACATTTCTGGGTGAGCCTTTGTCTCCTGCCGCACAAGAAGGCCACTCCCTTCACTTCCTATAACCCCTGCTATCATGAATCTATGAAATATTTTGTTTCCACGTTTCCCTCCCTCAGTGTCTCCATGTCTTTCCGAGGCAATTGCAAAAGAGGGGTGAAAGATTGTCTCCCAATGTTTTTTGTTAGCTTTTTGTATTTATGTCTGCTGTGGGAAAGAAGACTGTGGAAAATGTAAGAGCAACTCACACAGCAGTGTTTTAAGACACTATGTAGAAATGGTGCTGATACAGAAAAGCAGCTTCCCATAGGCGCTAATTAAAAAGCAATAAGTTCACTTGAGCAGTAGTTTTCTTCTATTTCTTTTGCTCTGCACCAAATGTGCATCTTTTCACTTTAATTTGAATGTTATCCTTGTTCAAAAATAACAACAACAACAAAAATACAAAAAAACAAGCCAAATACAGGAAAGAAAGGCAGAGAATAATATTAACTAACAGTTTGGAAAGACATTATTTTTCCCCAATAAAACCTGTTGCCCTCTTGGAAAACATTAAAGAGTAGCAGACTTCCCATCCCTAAATTATTAGATAATAGGTATTTGTGAGGACAGACTACTGGAATCTATGACCAATTAGCTGGGTCTCTACCTCCATGGTCACCATAAAGCATCTTTAGATGCTGGTAACTAGTAGAGCTGGAAACAATTTTAGTGCTTCTGTGTTTATCATGAGATTTTACTTCAGGGCCACAAAAAGGAATGAAAATACAAATGGCACTCCTGGGCTGCAGAGTGCTTCAGGATATATGAACCCTAAATGCTAGTAGCTCTGTTTTTAGATACAATTCAGCACAAAGATCATATTCAATACATTTAAAAGGGAAGGTAAAAAAGTCACAATAAGCGTGTACATAAGAAAATAACATTAATTCATCTGTTTAATTAATGCATTATGGAGCATCCAGTAGGAAAGATTCTGTGCTAGATCCTGGAGGATTCAAAGATGCATCAAATATGGTTCCTGCAAGAGTTTGCAATGTCATGACTACAAAGCATAAAGGCAATACGTTTGAATGACACGAATACCCCTTCCTGGTCTGCTGTTGGAAATGTACAAGCTGGTGCTATGCACTCCAAGGGAAATACCTCCAAAGATTGCATTACAATCACACATACACCACAGACGACCGAGCAAATCCAGGCAGGGGTGTGAAGAAGCTGGAAGGAGGAGGATGGAAGACACCGGATGACCCAGGCAAAGATTTATCAACCCCGATGCAATTTTCAGAGCAAAACGCTTTGGGAGACAGCAGTCCACTGGGGAAATTTTCACCGCTAAACCAACCCAGACTAGCGGTTCTTAACTAGCGGCTATATTAAACAGTAAGATTTCAGAGTGTGAACGTAAAGGTTTACAATTGCCTGAGCAGTTGAAATCTTGTTTTTCTTACTAGTCAGTGGGCGGAATGACCCTGAGAAAATATCAATCTGTGCTTCAGATTTTGCATCTGCACTGCAGTGAAAATAACTGCCCGTCTAGTAAGGGCTGAGAGACGACACGAAGAATCGAACATGTGTCATGCTGAGTGCAGCGTCCGGTGCTCAGGAAGAGGGCGATGTCTTTAGCTGCTCTCCACACACATCAGATCAGCTTTCCTGGGCGTCCTGGCTCAGGTGGCCATGACTCATCCACCGTTCTCTATTCTAGCCCGATGTTTCCTTCATCAGCACAATTTACAACTCAGTTGTTTCCACTTTACAAAATCTTTACTCATTTTACCTATTTGTGTACTTGCTTGTTTTGTGTTTTTTCTTCCTCATAATATGAGCCCCATGAGGATATGGACTGTATTTTGGGGTCTGAGACACGATGTTCAGTGAGTACTTGTTAAATCCTTACTGATGATAACGGCGATGAGGCCAGCAGGCTCCTACGTGGCTCTTTCTCTGTGCTAGCCAATGCCCTGTGCATTTGAAATGCAGCTGTCTTCCTAATTCTCAAAGCAACTCCATGAGGCCTGCTCAGAGGTAGGTGCTGTACTGTCCCCATTTTATAGATGAGGACACTGAGGCACAGAGAGGTTAGAAAACCTGCCCAAAGTCACATGGTAAGTAGCGGAACTGGGAGCTAAACCCAGCAGTCTGGCTCTCAAAATTGGTTTTCTCAGTCGTGAAGCTATCTGGCTTTACATGATTAAATGGCAGACGTGTATGGGATGCTGTCGGGGGATGGGGGGAGGCGGCCAGCTAGAGAGCAGCAATAGCCCCCATGTTACCCAGAGAGGGGCGATGGGGCGGCTATGAAGACACCAGAGGAGCATCCTGCAATGCATCGTTTTCCTAGAACCCCAGTAGCCGAAGCTGCCTTATCTGTCACTGAAAATACGTTTTCTGAGCCTTTCATAAACAGTGAGTGGCCCGCCAATGACCTCTTTGAGTCTTGCTCCTTCATCCAATAGAGCCAGGTGGGTCCAAAGCCCAGGCGCTGGTCACAAACTGCCCGGGTTGCACTTGCGGCTCTTACAGCAGTTCAACTCCAGGCAAGTTATTTACTGTCTTTGCTCCTCAGTTTTCTCACCTGCAACATGGGGATTACAACGTACCTACCTCATAGGTTTGTGGTGAGAACTAAGTGACTTCATACATAGAACAGTGCCTGGGACAGATGTCGCTCTGACAGTTATCCATCTCGATTCTCTGGTCCTTTGGTCTAGTCTGTCAATCATGGACTTTACTTTCCCAAGGTGTCAGGATTGTGTTCTTGGAAATTAATCCATGTCTGTACTTGGTAGCAGAAATATTGAAGGGGCAAAAATCAAGTGGATACCTGCCAGTGAATGGGTGCCTCGTCATGAAATTTAACAGATCAGAGGCATTTAAGTTCAGAGTCAGGGGCTTGGCCAGGGCTTTGGTCTCCCACTATGAAGTCTAAAGGGTAAGAAAGGAGTATAATGGGAATGCAAACCTCAGCCACGCCAG
This sequence comes from Rhinolophus sinicus, assembly GCF_057876585.1. NCBI lineage: Eukaryota > Metazoa > Chordata > Mammalia > Chiroptera > Rhinolophidae > Rhinolophus > Rhinolophus sinicus. The sequence continues at coordinate 5,632,248 of NC_142502.1, read as the reverse complement.
GGCCTGGCAGGAGCACAGCACAGACTGGAGTGAGACAGGCTCTGGGCACACGGGCACACAGGTCCCCAGGGAGGTGAACGGGTTGAGTACGGTGGGGGAGGCTCACACCCCCTCCTCCCTAAGGGCCTGTGGCTTGTCATTTTTCTTCATGATGAAAACAGGGGGACGTTGGACCTCCTCCCACATCATGGCTCCAGGGCTCCCCTCTATGAATTCTAAGCCGTCTAGCATCCAGGGCCATACAAAGGCCTGTGCAGAGGCCTTCCCTCAAGCACGGCCCCCAAATTTAGACGTCTCCTGCCCTGTGCCCTGACCACTGTTCAGTGTACAGCTCCATCACCCGCTCAGTCCAGACCACAGAGCCTAGGAGGGAGCTGACACCACGGCTCATTCTGGATTCCTCACTGCTCTTCAGTGACTAAAGGTTTGAAGTGACGCCGTAAAGATTAAGAAAGCCTTCCCTGAATGTGACCTTTGATTTCAGCGGGAGGCCGCATGTGGAGCGTGTCCTTAGCATTGGGGGGTAGCTGTTTGGGTGCAGCTTTTTTTTTTTTTTTAATAATAAAAAAGGACATTCTGACTAAATTGTTTTGACACGGCCTCAGGGAGAGACTGGCCTACAAGCACTGTTTTATTATTATCAAGTAATGTGTGAATTCTATGTTCTCATCTCCTCCATCACCCTCACCCTGCACTAACCAACAGGGACGGCAGAGATGGGGTGATGAGCCCTTTGGGGAAACGGCTCAGGTGCAAACTCTGGCTCTGCCTCTGCCTAGCTGTGGCTTTGGGGAAATTCGTTTCCTCATCTATAAAATGGAAATACCGTATTGCCTTTTAGGATATTTTTAGGGTTGTTGTGAGGAATAAGTGATGTGATGGGTGTAGAGTGCTCGATCTGGGTAAATGCCCGACAAGTGTCACTTATTCTTATCAGCATCAGCTATTCTCATCATTACTGATTTATGAGATGGAGTCCACTGTACTCAGTACTTGGAAATAAACCACATTGATACATTTCTGTGTGTGAGTTTCCAAGCATCACCATATATCCTGCTCTATGCATAATCCTTATAATTTAGAGTAAATATTATGGGGGAAAGTACAGTTAGAAATAAAATATAATAAGCGATCACTGGATATACAAATTACATCCACTTTTTTAAAGTGCATTTTGCATGCAGTTTCAAAGCAAAATACTGAAGTTATATGATTTACAATGCACTTGACAAAGGTGATGAGCTGTCCAAAGTAATGCTTTTCTCTTAAGGAAAACTTTCACATCCAGAAAATCTGCATCGTTGTATTTACTGTTGCCGAGCTGCTTTACACTTTGATCTCTTCCCATCAGCTCATGGAAAATGACATTGACCCACACACATTAAACAACAGCCAGCTGAATCACAAGTCCCTGCCCTCCCCACTACACACACAAACTCGTGTGTGCTTACAGGGATCTGCTTTTTCAATTCCATGGATTCAACATTCTATTTCACTTAACTTGCATGTTCCTCTTTCTAGATACCTTAACTCTGGAGTTAAAATGCAGTTCTTCCCATAATCTGAAACACAAAGTATGTTAAACGTATCCGACTTCTCAGGTTAGCAGGCTTTATCTCACCATTTATCCAGATCCCTATCTGCTTTGGCTTCCCCTCAGACTTCTAATCGATTCCATATCCCTGTTCAAAGTGCGTTTCTTATTTTTTACCTCTAGTCAGGTGTTCAGTCCTTTGTTCTTTGTTCTTGTTCATTTCACACACAACTAGTCCCATTCATATGAAACACATCCTTATCCAATCTATTGTGTTTTACAAATGAATCTTCTAAACAGAAAGTCATTGTGTCCCTTCCAAGTTCAAAAATACTAACTGCAAGCACTTGAACCTAAATTAAAAGCTAATTCTTTGTCTAATAGTTTGAACTGTCTCACATGCAGAACCAAGCTGTCATATAGCTGGAGCGGTGCTGAGGGTTTTTAGATCACTCGGACATTATAGGACCTCTTGAGGTGTATGTATTTCTTCACCCTGTGAGGCTCTAAGCACTGTACTGAAGAGACAAGAGAGACGTCACGGAACTTGATTTCAAACTCAATTATTCTTTAGCCGAGAGTGTACTAATCTGAGTCGCAGATGCAAGGAACAGAAACCAGCTCTGGCTCTCTTCTGTCATGTGGGAAATCACGTCGGTGCAGTGGCAGCCTCCAAGCCCATCTCCAGGCAAGCTCCCCCAGTGGTCACGGGGGAGAACGGCTCTCAGACCAAATTAAAATGCTTCAATCGTATGGTTTGTCATTGTTGTTGTTTTGATCAATTTAAAACATAGTGTGAGAAGAAAAGGGAAAGGAATTGAAAACTAAACACATTTAGGATAGGATGCAATCAGGATGGGACCCACGGGCAGAAGGTCCTGGGCCAATGACACACAGTTGCTCTGTCACAGAGACACAAGGACACAGCGACAGGTCAGACCTGACCACAGCTGGAGCTTACTAATCAACCTGATGAACAACCATGGGTTCTGTGTTTTCTGGGCAGAGGAAACATGGGTCCAGAATGCACATCACCAATGGGCAAAGTTAGACTTCCTGACTACTAAGTGCTAACATCCATTTAGTATCTAGTTAGTAGCTCATATAGTTTGTCTCACATACATACATCTAGGACCTAGATGCCTCCTGGCTATTCGGCATCTCCGGTCCTTCTATCCCTCTCTATGCTGAACACACCCATGCTTACTATGTATTGTGTACTCAACACATGCCATGCATTCCGTCTACTTAAAAAACCCTAAATGATTTTGCCTATGTTTTACGAACTACGAACTTATTTATGTAAAAGAATTGAATCCCCAGACAAGTAACAGCCCATTACTTGCAGCATAAAAGAAACACGTTAAAAGAATGTTGAGAACCCACAGCATCTCTGAGAGGCTGGAGAGCCGGGGACGCAAAAGACTAGGCAGTGATAACCAAAGCAAAGGTCATGCCTCCCAAAGACTCTGTATCTTTACCAATGTCATTGCAGAGGCGAGAACTGTCAGTGTCCCCTGTTGTGTCACTCACTAAAGATTCAAGTTCCAGGAGTAAGCTTCAAGTAATAGAGTCCCAGTTGCATGCTTGCTCCTGGATATAACGAACTGAGAGAAGGAGAATCTGGTCCATTGAATTCCATAGTGGGAGATAGAGAGGGTCTAAGGGCTACACAAAATGGAGCATTCCCAAAGGAGGTGTGGGTGCAGGGCAAGTGATAAGCGTCCCAAACAGGGTCATGTAGCCATTAGTCCTGGGTAATATCTCCTAGAGACTCACAACTTTAAAAACCATCTACATGCTGATAAATTAAAATTTCTCAATTTAAACCACACCTTTCAGCCCACTGAAAACCTATTAAGCTTTTGCAAAGTAAATGTCCACAGAAGTTTCAAGCATCAAAACACAAAAAAATCTGCTCTTCTTCCAGTCTTCCTACTCCTGGTAAATGACAGAACTATATACTCACCAGGGCCAAAATAAATAATAGAACTATGCATCTTTGGAACCATGCTTAGACCTCTGTCTCATGTCCCACATTAAGTCCTTCAGCAAAATCTACGACTCTACTTCACAATATATCCCAGAGTAATTTCTCCCACCCTAATAACACACTCCCATCCCTCCCTTTGACTTTATCTTTCATAGTGGTTCTTCAAGCCACTTATTACTGTTATCACATATTATGCATCTTTTGGTTCATTTTCTATATTCCCTGCATAATAATTGAAACAACAAGAGAGCATTTTTTTGTTATCTATTATATGCTCAGTGCCTAGAAAAATGCTTGGCACATAGTAGGCACAAACTCTATGAGCATGTATTGAATGATTTTAGGATATGGTTACCATTGTGGCATAACTATTATAAGACAATGTCTTGGCAATCATAGGTAAACACAAATCAAACAAAAAACATCAGTCTCATACTCTGTGGTTAAAGAAAATACCTCCATGAAGGTGTATTTGGCAGGATTCGTACTGGTGGGTTTCTATAATGTTCGGCATACAGGTAACCTCTGACCTGCAGAGCTGCACCGGAACTGTGCATTGTGTGCTGAAGTTTATCAGTAGGGACAATGTGTGGGGGATGAGTGTCAGGATGGTGGCCACCGATCCACCACACCACAATGCCATAACTGCAAGCTGGCCCACCACCTCTGCTTATCCCTGGGAAGACACTGACACTTCTCAGATGATGGCTTCCCAAGGAGCTGGGCCTGACATCCTGTCTCTAAATAGTTGCGCTGCCCTCTCTCCAGGAATTGTCCCCAATAAATGCTATTCCAGAAGCCAAACTACATGTTCACTCTGCCATTCACCCTTGATTGACAGGTATCTGCCTAATCTTCAATTTTAGGAACTAGGTTATGGGCATTATACTATTTTATCATTAGTGGTAGGAAGACTCCTCCTGGAACATGGCTGTTAGAATACCTTTGCCACCATTACCTCTCAATTGAACACCCACCTTGGATCTTCTGAATCGGGGTGCTGGTGGAACAAAGGGGACCTGGGGAACGCGACTCAGCCTTTAAGCACGATAAAGGTCCCAGTGGAGAAACGAGCTATTACTTTGGAGGGGGCGTTGAAACAAGTAAATCAAAGCTCCAGCCAAAGAGTAAATGTCCATGAAGAGCCAAGACAATTATGACAGATGAGTTGACTGAAACTAGACTTGCCTTTTCATAAACCAAAACATACTAGGAAGTCACTGTGTTCAAAATAGTATGGAAAGCCATGGATGTTTATGGGTGCTACCAAATAAGAAAGAGCCTGCAAATCCATCTTATAATATATGGAGCTTTGTGTGACCAAGGTGATATTTCATTACCTTGGGGAAAATGATTATTTAATAAACGGTAATATCACAGAAGGCCATCCATTCAAAAGAAATAAATTTGGGCCCCTTCACAAACCATATACAAAGAGAAATTTCAGAGCAACTGGAAGTTTCAAATGTATAAATTAAGAGATAGAAGATGCATGTAAAATCTTCAGGCTGAGGAGAACTTTATAACCAAAATAGGGAAAAAAAATATAGAAATGTGACTACATAAAGATGTTTAAATGAGTTCGACAAAGGACATCATAAATAAAAATAATAGACAACAAAAACTGATAGATTTGAAAATGTATATGCAATTTGAATAGTAGATGAAAGATTACTATCTGTCATATACATAAAATATATATGCCATATACAAACATACATATGACTCATGATATGATTTTTTAAAGCTAATATAATACAGAGGAGCATATTTAAATTCTCAAGAAATAAATATAAATTAAATTACAATAATATTTCACTTAGGTTAACCAGACTGGGAACATAAATAATAGATTTTCTTTTTCTGGGAAAAAGAACAGGACTCTCAAATATTGACAGAAAAAAATGTGAGTTGTTACAACAGTGTTTAGAAACACAACCTTGCAGCATTCATTAAAATTAAAAAAATACACGTCCTTCAACCCAGAAATCCACTGTTTAGAATCAACCCTATAAAAGTGCCAGAATTTAAGGATATAAGTATAAAGATATATGTTACACACACACACACACACACACACACACACACACACACACACACACACACAATCTGGAAATGAAACGCATGCCATCCTGGGAGAAATGATTAAAGCCAGCATAGCTAGCAGAACATAAATATTATACAACTATAAAAATGTCGAACTGTAAAAATTAACTTTGAAAGAATTACCATTTATTATTATTAATTGATGGAAACAAATATATATATTTTTAAATCGGTATTTGTGAATGCACCCCAATATACCAGCAAGAACGCTCACTAAAATGTTAGTAACGATTATTTCACTGTTTTCTACCTCATACTTCTTCATCTCCATCAAGTGTTATATAATAAGAACACATTTTTATGTAGTAAAAACTGTGACTTGACTTTGATTATTAAAAGGCACTGGTGTAACATACCTTGTTTTTCTCATTTAAAAATATACCTTCAAAAGAACTTACCGCTTCCATCAGCTGCTAGTCAAAGCAAAAAATAACAACTACCTAAGGCCCATCGTTTAAAAGAACTTAGATGTGATTAAGCAAAACTGAAAGCAGGCACGTTCTCCACGCGCCTCCCAGCTGCTCCAGGAACAAACCACACACGGCAGAAGTTTGGCTGCGCACTTAACGCAAACACGTGAGAGGCGACACTCGGCGCGGGGACACGTGAATCTCCGTGGCCGCTGCCGAAGCACAAACATCAAGTTCCTTAGACGAGGCTGCAGCCACGTCCCCGAGTCGGGCGGCTGCAGGGGTGGAGGCGGCCTCGGTGTCACCAGCGCTGCGCTGCCCGCATTTCTCTGAACGTGACCGAGCCTCTTACATGAGAACCCGAGGCGGCCGCGCGCCGAGCTGGACGTGCCACCAGCGCCAGGAGGACATGCCCGCCCGGCTCTACCTGGAGACGCATTTGCCCCTCGAGGCACAGGCAGCCTCTGAGCGTCTTCACGGAGAGGAAGAGAACGTTCCTGCGAGGCCACCAGACCAGCCACCACCTCTCAGGGGCGCCTGGGAAGCGACACGTGACCCGTGTCCCCAAGGCCCCCTGCCAGCTGTTGACGGCGAGTTCTCAGACCCGCACGCAGAGCGGAATTTCACAGAGAACTGTTCCCGAGAAACCCGTGTGAGCAGGCGAGCCTCTCCGGGCGCGGCTGATGCTGTAGGGACGTGGACAGTCACCCTCGTGGGTCTGGGGGTGTCAAGCTCAGTCCCGACTCTGCGGAGCCCCTGCATCGACAGGCCCACAGGTTGGGGCCACCCCGCGTCCCTGGGGCCGCTTCCCGGGGGCACAGGTGGTGTTTGCGGGACGTCGCAGCCGGCTCGCTCCCGCTGTCAGTCTACGCGTGTAGAGACTAAATTTGCCCACTTAAAGTCAGCGTAATAGTGTCACGTTCTCCCAAAGCATCACATGTAGACATGGCTGCGTGTTCAGAACAACCTGCACGGCCCTTCAATAACCAGCATTCTGAGACAAGCAATGGGCGAGCACTCCGAGCTTTCATTATCTCGGGTGTGTGCAAACGAACACACAGAAACTTCAGCTAAAATGTTGTCAGGAGGCTGGGAGAGCACGCTCGCGCACCTGTCACTCAACACCCACCACTGACCCACAGGAAGAGAAGACCTTGCATCTCTGACAGGAAGTGATGCCACTTCACTACCTCAGCAGGAGGAAGGAAAGACTCCTCCTTGCCCAGTAACAGCTCAGCCAATGAAAGGCCGCCAGACTCGGCCAATGAGAAGCCACTAAACTCCGAACTTTCAGTTTCCTCCAATGGAATCTTGTTTACAACAGCCCCGCCCACGTCCTCAGGTTCTGTGTGTTTCTGCGGACTTCCCTGTGGTTCGCCATTACACCACGTGCCACGAGCTGCCGTTCTTTGTTGTTCCAGCATAAACCCATTTTGCTGGAGACATGGCTGACTATGTGTTTAAGGTGAACTGGTCAAAGCCCCGGCCTTCCTCGAGGAGGACTGTACCTGGGTGCTTGGTTTCGCGGAGTTGCATATGACCTCTTCCTCTTCGGTTACAGCTGCATCTTTAAATCTAGGCCTGCAGTTCAGCGGTGCCCGACTGCATACCATACGTGCTCCGTTTGAACCTGTATTTTCTGCTGGTTCGATTCCTTAAAAACCTCGGCCAATGCTGCTTCCTCGTGAGGCTTTGGCTCGAACTGTGCCCGCCTCAGGGCACTGCCCTCCTTGTAGCGCTGCCATGACGGATGGAAGCCCAGGTTGCCACCCGCTTTGGACACTGCAGTTCCAGCTGGTGGCTCCCCTGATCGCAGAGCCACCCAGCAGTTGCTGCATTTCCTCGGACCCCAGTCCCAGTGTCATCCCCTCCAGCGAGCTGCCCAGCCCCACACACTCTAGTGCAGCATCCGTCCTCCGATCACGTTGTAAATGTGTTTTTGCCAGGAGAAAACAAACAAAAAAATCTTGCTGCTACAACTCAGAAGAGTGGGTACCTTATTGGGTGTGAGTGAGTAGGAGTGGGAACGAGGGAACTTTCTAGAAAAGGTCAAAGTCTAGATGGAGGTTTCTGCAAGTGTCTTAAGTAAAGAGGTCATCAAGTTGTACACTGAAGATACATGCCTCTTACTACATGCAAACAACCAAGGGCACTATCACCTGCCGAAATCTATCATTATTTGCCCGTTTGTCTCATCTCTGGGCTTCCCATTGAGCCAATGTAACGATTTGAGGTGTTCTTGAAGGGGAGAGCTGGCTGTCCTTCACAGAGCTTCTGAACATGGTAAACAATGTCAAAGTGGAAGACAGACATAATCAGAACTAGTGGGACTGGTGATTTGCATGTACTGTTTGCTCCTGCTTTTTTGGGGGGAGGGCAGGATCATTTAAGCAAGGAGACAATTCTGTTTGTCAAAGATTATTGGGGTGTGTGTGTGTGCACGTGTGCACGTGTGCACGCGGACGCTCTTAGCAAAGCCTATATTCTAGAAATGTTTATTGGATGCCACAGATGGAAGCCTTTGTGATATATGTAAAATTCATTGCAAAAGCATATTTGAAGGGATTTTTTTTATTATGTTTCTCTGTGAATTTGGAGCTGTCCTGAAAAAGTGGAAAAGAGAATAGGACTATTAACTATAATCAGCATGTTTTCCCCAAATAAAAAATATTTTCACTTGGTTGAAAGTTATCAGAGGTCTTGAAGATACCAGAAGCACAGAGTCACTTATACCATAAACCTTCTTTAAATCCCACCAAATGGAATGGTCAGCCCCAAAATAGGCTCAGGAAGGGAGCTGTGCCCTGTGATAGTCTGACAGTCCCAAATGAGTATTTTTTTCTTCCTTTTTCCTCTTTTCCCCTTGTCCTCACTGACCAAATACTATGTGGTCTTTTAAAATTTGTTCCAATCAACTAGGTTCCAAAACACCATGGCAGGGAACTAACTCAACCAACATGTCAGTAGCCTAATTAACTTTGAAGTTAGCTTTATGGGATAACAAAGCAAGTGTACTGTGCAACTAAGGACACTGCACTCCCTTTCTCCTCCTATATTCCAATGAGTCAACTCATTAATTCATTCCACACATATTAACTAAGTCCATAAGTGCATAATGGCCTTAACAGAAGCAGAGATGATGGAGATCAAAGAGAATGTCAGATAACAGGTGAAATTAAATTAATTCTAGTTTAGACTTTATAGGCCTCATTCTCAGATGAAAGCACATATTTGAATAAACTAATTGACCATCTAGGAGTCTGTTTATTTATTTACACCTTGTTTGATTCAAGAAAGAATATAAAATAGGCTGTACCAACACATCTAAGTAAAGAAATCTATGGGGAGCTGACAAAGGGAAAGAAGAGTGGACAATTATGCTAAGAGCAGTGGTGACATTCCTTTCTCAGGTCAAATCTTCTAGTATGACCTGCTTGTAAGAGGCAGGGTGCACATTTGTGCCTGAGCTTCCAAGCAAGCATAGCAAAGGGGGAATGGGATTAACTACAGAAAACACACATACTGTTTGTTTAGTTTATTGTTATTTCTGATACTGAAACTAAAGAATAATTCCCATAAATTCTAGTAAGTGGATGCTTCACAGGGTGTTGAGTAAATCCCCAGGTGACTTGGGTTTGCATCAGCTCTGATTCATGCACATGCTCTATCACAGATAGTAAGTTTTCACATGTAGTAGGTTTTAAAGGTTTCTTGAATTAAATGGGACAAGGGAACTTAAATACAAAATGGAGAAAGAAATAGATAAATAATTACATAGAGGGCGAAGCTTGGGCTAATACTGATGGTGTGTTATGAACGACTTACAGAATCTAATCTGCTGTACCTGAGAGACGAAATAACAACAACAACAACGACAACAATAATAATAACAATAGAAACATGGGAAAGGGATCAATCACTAGGTATTGGGGCCTGAGGAAATCGCCTTGTGTGCGTGTTGGTATTTATGCCACCATGATTTAGCAGACTCCAGCTATCCCTGCCCAGGAGAGAGACACACAGACACACTGAGTTTCAGACATAGGAGAGATGCTAAATGGGCAGCCAAAGGCCCTCATTTTAAAGGTGAGAAAAGAGGCTCCAGGTTATGAGTCTTCCCATAGGTCACACACTTGGGGGAAGAGGGGAGGCATTTGGTTATATTGTTTTCAAAAACAGGAAATAAATTCTCAGTTCGGCACTGAATCAGAGATGAGTGGGACGTTAATCCTAGCCCATGCATAGTCAGAATATCAGTTGTCTGAGTTCCTGGCTCATCTTGTCTTGTTTTTCCCAAATCTCATAATTAATGTGTGTACAAAGAAAGGAGTTGCATACAAAATGAGTTATCTTTACACATTTACTCTGCATCTCCCAGTTTCCACCCTGGAGAAGAACAGGGGTTGGTGGTGTTATTTGCGGCACTCGGGGTACACTTGTGTGCTATTTGGTTGTTGCAAATACACCAAACTGTAGCCATTAAACATTGATGTTGTTTGGAATTCAAACATTACATGTTAACTCATGATTCCATCTGCATTTACAGTCAGAATGGCAGTAAACCTGCTGAGAAGTGCTATAATCAGAGATGTCCAATATGAGTTTAAGCTAGAATTGAAATGTTACTTTACACACAGCAGGGTGTTTCCCTGAGAATAGGTGGTACGTCCCTAGTTTCAGTTATGCTGACAAAGTGTGTCTGGAGGACCAAGGAGGTTTATTTAGACCTACGTGCAAGAGTGAAAAGTCACCTGGGAAAGACCTCCTCGTAAGTGAGCAGGGCATCCTGGCACCCAGGCAACAGCTAAGTGCAACCGTTGAGCTTGAAAGATGGGATGGCAAGTTATTACCTCTCAGTCAGCTGCCAAGGCTCACTCTGGCATTCTAGCAAGAATTGGTGAGAAGAACCGAAGGAGTTTCCTTTTCTCACCAAAACATGTGTTTGAAGCTCGTAAGAGTGCATTCTGGGACAAATGCCAAAGAACACGCCAGAGCTGAACACCTAACTGTCTACTTTGAATCTCCACCTGGATATCTGGAAGGCTGCTAAAACTCAAAACATCCAAAACCGTGCTCGGGGACCGTTTACACCAAACCTACTGATTTCTCAGTGTCCCATGTCTTAATGAGTCCCATCAATTGGGGTTCCCAAAGCACTTTTACCACCTTTATAGTTTCTATTACAAAACGGTATTTCCACAACTATTCTGTTCCTTTCTTCTTGCCCCCATTCTCTGCAGGCCTTGTCCCTCTTGGTTTCTAGAACATACCTTGCCTTTCTTGTTCAGGGCCACGGTTTGTGATCCTTCTGTCCAGAACGCTCCGCCCACACCACCAGCCAGCAACACTTTGGCCGCTTTCTCAAATCTTGCAGCTCGGCCAGAGTGGACAGGGTCACATGCAGCTGCACAGTCCCTCAGGGAACCGAGGGGCCGTAGCAGAGTCTTCACTGCAGCTGTATGAAGTCACTTTGTATCTGTTAAGGTTCTAAATTGCTGGCTAATTAAATCAGTGGTTTATAATGCAAACGTGTGCCAGATAGTTTCTTCTCTTTATTCCTTGAGGTCTATTCTCTAAACTTCTCCATATTACTCTCTGCCTAGAGAGCTCACCACACACAGCCAGTGGTGAGCGGTCAGGGCTCTGTGAGATTCTGGATGTTGCCATTGGTTTCTTGCCGTGTGAGACGTAAAAGTCCCAGCATCCTCCTCACGAGGCAGCTGTGGGGAAACCCACCTGCGGAAATCTCTACTGCTTGGCTGCTGCAACTTCCCAGACGTGATCAGTCTCCCAACTCTATTGGGAGCCTTTAAAAGCATAAGTGCTTTGGATCTCTTATATAGGATCACGTACAGAGTTAGCTTTGATCACAGTTAATCTCAGTAATAGTTCCTTCATAACTTCAGTAATTGTAATTCAAAAATTGTGTCTTAAATTTATAATTGAATAATTATTCTATTCTGTGAAACAAAGTAAGGTCTTGTGAAAACTACTTTTCACCTACATCTAAAGTCTATTGTTATCACTAGGTCATTTCTGCCAATTTTTATGACATACCTGACAAGTTACTATTGGCATCTTTCTGCTGATTTGAAGAAATGATTGTAAAAAAAGGATTTCTATAAATATACGAGGACTGCGGTAGTGTACCTTTGCACTTCACTGACAAAACTGTGTTTTCCACAACCATATGGCCTCAAGTAGATCAGATTTTCCACCTAGCAATACTGCATTTGGTTTTTAAATGTGGGTGTCGCTGGGTTTTCTCACACAGACTTATATGCACTAGGAAAGTGGTTGCTATCCAAATGGGGAAAGAGGAGACAGAGAAGTAAGAAAATCTTAAGGATAAAGGTATGGCTTCAGGGGTCTTTTGCCACAGAACCTGATCTAGCCACAAGTGACCTAAGACAGCTCCTATGGACACGTAACCCACGCAGGACACATGGACCTAGCTCAGCTCTGCCAGATAATCTTCTGACCCAGGGTCCTTGCTGAATCCCTCTCGGGATGCCTCTGAACCCTAACAGATGGCAGCCTGGGAGATGGGTCCCCCTGTGCAATAAAATGGCCTCTTTTCCTGCTCAGTGTAGGATGGGAGAGGCCGTAAGTCTCGCTCTCTGTCTTATAAGAACCAAAGATTCCTGGTTCCAAATTTCCACATGCCAAAGCACACATAGTCGAGGGAATTGAACATGGTGACAAAACGGTAAACTATGAAGCAAGCAACTTCAGTCCTACTTGCCGAGTTGTCACTACTGGCAGCGATCAAGGGAAGTCCTAGCTTGTTTCTGGGCCCGGCCTCATGAACCATAAATGTTTTCTAAGGTTTGAGCCACTCAAGCATGGTTTCCCCGACGCCCACCACACACCTATTTCAGCAGTAGCCAAGGAACCACTGGACTCTTTTCTTTTTTCCCTCTCCTCTTTGTTCTTAGTTTTAGGAACTACACTTAAAATTTTGAAAATCCAAATAAGCTCATTCACTGACCCAGCCAGAATCCCCCAAACTCGTGCAACCCAGTGGAATTCTGTGACAGGAATGCTCTCTATATAGGAGGTTCGACACAGTTGCCACTGAATGCAAGTGCCTATTGAGCCCTTGGAATGTGGCTATTGTGACTGAGGAAATGTTTCATTTCATTTCATTTTAATTCATTAAAATGTAAAGAGCCACATGTGACTAGGGGCTGCTCTATTGGACAGCGCACTTTCTGCTAACCAACACGGACATCCCAGACAGTGCAGCTGTCCTTCCAATCAGTCAGCCATTCAGCAAACAAAAATCTATTGACTGCATAATAGGAAAGTTCTCCAGAGCTTAGAGTTGAGTGAGGTAATAAATACGTACACTGTCACTGCTTTCTCTCAATCACCCTTCCGGCATTTCTCTCTATGCGCTTTCTCCTCCCTCCTCTGACTCTCCTTCCACTCAGACCCCCCACTGAAAGTAAAGATGCACATTTCACATGTGTTTTCAAATTTCAGAAATCTTCATGTTTGAAGCAGAACGGACAGCATTGAGAAGTACTTGTCTATAGATCTTTGAGAAATGTAAAATAAACCAGTTTTCTCCACTTTCTAATAGCATCAATTTAGGTCTCCTAGAAGAGGGATTTATTTCAAAACTCTTATCATAAAACTGTAATAAAACAAAAGGATCCTACTGTCCTCTTGTCTTGTGTTCTGACAAACCTTAATAAAGCCTCACCTAATAAGGCAAAATTGACACTGTTATGAAATTTGTATTGGGCTCTGCTTTTCTGAACATATAAATTGAAGTTTTCCTAGATTTGTGATATTATTTAGCATATATTTCACCTAAACTACACACCACAGCACATTTTCCAATCTTATAGATTTTTTTCTAAACTCATTGGAATTTCCAACGTTCAGTACAATACATAGCCATTTAAAAGCAAACAGCCAGTAAATTTCAAGGTGCAACAGACACATTTGCAATGTTTTTTCCAATAAATGACAGACCAGAATCAAATACAGAAACTAATATTTGTGCAAACTTACTCTTTTGCCCATTCTCCTTCAGAATCATAATTTTCCAAATAAAAGAAACACAAACTCATGGCTAAACATACTGCTCCAAATTAAAACTAAAGTAATTGAAATCCTTATTAAAAGTTATTCAGGTTGACTAAGAAAACACTAGGAAGGGCAAAATTGCAGGTTAAGAGCATCAAATTCCAGTGTTCTCTGGGTCCTTCATTATTAGTGATTTAAAAATCTTTTTTCTTACCAGGAAAGACTAGTGAGTAATAGTTTAGTCTAAATGACAGCAGCTCTGTGGTATCAAGAGCCCAGATTTCAGCTAATTTTCAGGCCTTATTATCTTGATACCATGGAATAGAACATAATAGATACTGGAACATCTATCACATGACATTTATCAAAGAAGGTGTCAGCGGCATCCATGGCCGCAACCAAGATGGAGCCTCCAAAATATAAATCAAAGGAAGTATAGCAGCATCTCAGAAGGAAAGGATGACAGTGATCTTTCATACTTAAAATATTTTAAATGCCTTAGGGAACCTACGGAGCTACTAGTGTTAAAAATAATGATGCACCAACTAAAGCTACACAGCTCTGCGCTGAGAGAGGAGGCAATGCAGCCGAATGAGGGAATCTTTAGAGAGTTTTCAAACCATGTGGGTTCAAGTGAGAGCCCCGCCTCTTACTTTGGTTTCTTTGGTGATCCTCAGCGTCTCTATGCAGCTCACAGACTTTTCTCTGGTGTGAATAATGATAGCTAGTGCCTAACCTTTCCCAATTCACGGGGTTGTCATATGAATCAAGCCAATGTGCTAGGAAATATTTTTAAGGTGTTAAAGGTGCTACAGATTCAGTCTATGTAGTATATTATTAGAGATTTCAACTGGAGCACCAGGTACAATAAATATTCTAAGCCAAGAGAATATGCAGATTTACAAATCTAAACCGCAGTGATAGGACTTTACAAATGGATTTTTATTATTTTAGAGCAGTTTTCAGTTCACAGCAAAAGTAAGTGGAAAGCACAAAGTTTGCATATAAGCCACGTCCAACACATGACATAATTTTTGAAATGCCTCACCAATGTTGTGTGTTAAGGTTGGTTTTTGTAGATTGGGTGGAGATAATTCAGGAAGATGATTTCTTTGTTGAAAATGACCTTGTATCAACATCCCCACACAATGAGACCCCCCCGCCCCATCTTAAATCAAGAGAGAAGGGCATCAGTGGAATAATTCAGAGAGCTGACATGGCTTTTATAGAGTTGGAGGGGAAGTGGTGAGCTAGGGTCTGTGTCCCACTGGGGTAATCTAAAAGACTAGTGGCCTGTTGATACAGTTGTGTTGGCCTCCATCTGTGATCCCAGTTTGTTACAACAAATTATGTGTTAGCGTTCCTCCTTGGAAAATGAGAAAGAGCTCCACTAATGCCATCTTACAGTCCACCCAGGAAGAGAAAAGGTAGATGGAGAACAAGTAGAGACACCAGGAGCTATGGGAGGAATCGTCACAGGGAGAGATGCATCAACACCTCACTGGAGGTAAAGGTGAAAGTCCCACGACAGCCTGTGAACAGCCTACAGGAGCCAACGAGACAGAGTCTGCTCTTCACACTTGCCAGCTCCTGGGAGCTCCAACACAGCCCAGTCAAGTAAGTTAACCAGTCAAGTAAGAACTGTCTCTGCCCCTTTTCTTAGCTCTGTCATCTTGTTTCAACACTGAGACATCGGGAACTGAAGGGAGCAAGAAGATACAACAGGATGGACGCTCAGAAGGGGAGGGAGAAGGGCGGCCCCTCCCGCGGTCCCTCCAGCAGGCGCACAACACAGGCCCTAACAGGAGTACGGGAAAGCTTTGTGTTGGGCTGGTTGATTGTGTTTCATGAGACTGACCACTGTTCTTTGCTGAACCAAAGTTGTATTTGAAATTTAAAGTTGTCCGTTTGGCCTGGCAGACTCTGCCACCGATAAAGAGGCTGTGGCTGTGCGTTTGGTGAAAACCACGAGAGCATCCTTAGCGACAGGAACACGGCTCAGACCCAGCTGGAGCAATTGTGCTGTTTAAGCTGCAAAAGGCTTGTACTGGAACTGCCTGGAGCTGCCTTACAAAGATCACTGCCAGGTGTCACGGTTCAAGAGACTCCACCTGCACCATCATCAACAACGTCATCAAGGGGCAGTGTTTTCAGCCCCTCACTGGGGGCTGCCACACCTGTTTTCTCTGAACTGTCATGTCTCCACTTCTCAACTCTCCAATCTCAATACCATCACCGGTCCATGAAGAAGTACCTAGGTACATGACTTCTTTTACCTTTCTACAATTCAGTTTCCTTCTCAAGAACATTCTGGTCAGCCCTAGCCTGTCCACACAAGCCCTATCCAAATTCAAACAGTCGGCCGCTGGTCCTGAGGCCCGTACAACCCTGTTCTAACAATGATTTTTCCGTCACACTCTCGCCGTATCTCTCAAGGCTTTGAAGCTAGTCACAGAAAAGCAAATTTCTTTGCAGTGAAGCAACGCATGTAGTCTTTCTTACATCTGAAAGTCAAGTTTAGTAGAGAAAGGAAGACATGGAAAGTGAATCATTTTAGCTGTGGTAAACATATGAAGAACTGCCAGATGGAAGAGTTCTTGGATTTTGTTCTTTATTTACAAAAAGCAGAGCTAGAAGTTATGGGTGAAGACAGATTTCAGGTCAAATAACTCTCTATCAATAAGAGTTCTGTAAATGAAAACAGCTGACCTGAGAAGCAATGATTCCTTCATCACTAAAGGCTCTAGCAGAAGACAGATGACCAAACACCGAGTATTTATTACAAGAGCGATTTTTGTATCAGGAGGGAATTGAGATCGCATGACTCCAAGGTCCATTCTTATTCTGAGACTATGGATAGGCCGAGGCATACAGTGACAATGATACCATTCATTCAATTATTCATTCAACCCACAAAACGTGTCTAAAAATCTGTGCATCAGGCGCCATGGTGAGCTGCATTCGCTGCATGGAGTACCTGAGTCTAGTAACGGAGTGGAGTAGAGGGGTACCCAAGTAAGGGTCTTTTAGTTTTTGTTCACATTCCATTTATTTTGTGGTGTTACATATATATATCATCTTTCTGAAATCTCTGTATGTGAAGCTTAAAATCTTAGCTTTACAAAAACATTACACAATTTAAGGTTATATGACATCTGTTTATTCTGACCCTCTTCCTAAACTACTTTAAATGGAATATCCTATTCAGTAATAAAGACAATTAACATGGTTTTTCATTTGTTTTTTGCAAATTATGGAGGAAAAAGCTCTCCTGTCCATGAGATGATGCTGCCAGCTTTCAACAATGGCTGTATCTGATCATTTTAATTGTAGGTCATTTGCCAGGCAGTAGGTCAGTGTACACTTATTAGGATGGCATTCTAAATTAATACGAAATTGCCAATGTACAACTGAAGTTTTAAAAGACATAACGGAAACTCAAGGTCATTCTGACACTACATAGAAATATAATTCTTTGAAATTAGCTAAGAGAACCCTTAGTTTAATCACACTAACAAGTGACTGTAGGTTATAACTGTGATCAGAGGTGCCAGTGGCCCTTGTAGGGCTCATGCCGTGAACTCTAACTTGATTAGGATTAAACCCTCCAATAAACCAGGGGAGCTAGCGAGTCATTTAAGAAAGTCATAATCCATGAGAGCGTCCCCTTTAATTGTCATGTTTTCCTCGTTTCCAAGGACACCAGTACTCTTCTATTTTCTCTTCACTAAAGAAAAACATCCATGTTTTCCTTCATACCCAGTTCCTGAATCTCCATCCAACTTCAGGAAATGGAGCCTAGTAAATTTGACTCTTTTCAGGAAAAACCTGTAGAGCAGGGCTCTACCCCACCCCCACCTCCGCAAGCCTCCCCACCATGTTCCATCCTAGCAGAAATGTGGATGCTTCCAATAGGAATCTGAGCTTGGGTTCCCCATACTGAACTCTAAGTTTGGCTCCTTTCTCAGTGTGGACCCAAGAAAGGTCAATTAACGTCTCCGTTTCCCATCTGGCTTCAATGATGTATTTATGCAGGAAGCTTGATATTCCCCAATGGAAGACACGTGAATGCGTAAGTACCGATGCTTCTGTAACCTAACTGCAAAAACATATCAGTCCTGATCGGTACTGTCTTGCCTAATTCTGTAGCAGGGTTTTTCAGTGGGACTTCCTGCCCTCCCCCCATCCTGAACACACACATACAATTTATGAAAGCTACGCAATATACTTGTTCTTTATAAAGCATGGACAAAAGATCTACTATGGAGTAAGATAGGGCTACTCAATTGTATTTATATTTCCCCAATGAGGTTTTGGGGCCATTTACTTCTTAAGCAAAGAACAAATAAAATAACTTGGTGCCCTACATATCTTTTTTTCTTTCCACAATTGATAAAGTTTCTAAGTGGTCAAATAGATAATATACCAGTTTCATTCTGTAGAAAAACAGGGAGCTATATTTATGTATAAAAACAAACACTGAAACAATGGTGGCATTTCACACACAAAAATAAGTTCAAGGCTGGCCACATCCCTAGAGTAGCCATACTGATACAAATAGAGTATATAATAGCATTACTTAGACTCTGTTACAAAATTGACGAATTCATGAAAGTGATCTAAAATAAGGATGCATTTACAAATATGGCAGCCATCAGTCATTGCCCACCCAATGTCCGTTTCATCCTCTCTCTTTATTAAGAGAACTCTAATTTTGACTGGAAAAGCAATGGGCCCAAACCAACAAATAATAATAATAATAATACGGGACTAAGACAACCATGGCTAGTCCTGTTCAACTCTGGAAAACACTTCCTTTTCAAGTTTCCTTGGTAATTTTCAGTGGCCGTCTGACCAAATTGCGAACAATGAGGTGTAAGAAGAAGCCTGTAAGGAGGTTTCTGAAACACATTAATGTTCTCATTTCCCTTTCTAAATAAACAAGATAACCATGGCCGCTGCCCATCACCCTGCTCTGCCTGCAGGCTTCATGCTGTGATGCCAGGGCCATGCCACGAAGGACGGTGGGTAATAAAGCTACACACACGGCCCAGTCAGGGCTTGAGATAACACACATCAGTCCTTATGGGGTCAGCCTTTGTTAACTGACAGTTCTACCACTGTTGGTGGACAATAAACAAAGCAACCCTGGTTTAAAATGTGATACAATTACCTGAAACTTAGAATGAAATAAAAAGTATATGCAAAAATGTTCTTTACAACAACTTTATCTTTTCCTTTATGTTTTATAAATATACTTACGTTGTGATTTTGTCAAAATATTCTATGTAGTCCCAATGAAAATTGCTCTTATAAATGTTTTAAAGGTATCATCCTGAACAGTGACTAAAATTCTAGGTAGTTAAACTAATTTCCAATTAAAGAATCTGGCAGCGCTGCCCAGGGCCCACCTGGTGCCAGAGTGATGCTGGGCTCCCTTCTCCTCCCCACTGTGACATGCCCAGCTCTGGCTTTTGCCCAGATCCTCACATAGGCTCCAAGGAGAAACCTCTTTCGTCCACTCTCTGCTCTCACCTTCCCCTGAACTATGGGCGGAAGCCAACTCCAAAGGGCCATTCTGTTCCCTCCATGCTCCTCTTCTCTCTCCTACCACTCTCCTTCCACCAGATCCTCTGCTAAAACACGGGAGGGATCTCTGAGAGCCATTAAAATGACCCAGAGTTACTCTGAAAAAACTAATGTCTTCATACACATACAACTGCTGTGTTCCACACATGTATGTTCTGTGGCCATTTCTAGGAGCTGGTTCTAGTGAAGTCAGCTAAAGATCAATTCCCCAAACGCTGATTCACCCAGTAAGTGAAAAGCCAATTTATCTAACATAATAATTTATTCTAAGTTTATTTGATTATTTATGAAACCAATACCCTGGTCTTCTGTGCTCTGAGCTCTTGGATCTCTGCCCCGCCCTCAGCATGCCGTGTGCTAAGTTTCATGTCTTTTCCTCTGTTTGCCCTGACTCCCACTAGTAAAGAGGGGACATAAACAAATTTAACATCGCAATGCTCTGAGGAAGACAAAATAGTTCAATTCATACTTGAGACAACTTTAAAAGCCATTGCAACAATCCAACCCAATGTAAAAGGCTGCACACTTTTTAACTGGCTAAAAGAAACACATTTTTGGTAAATCAGCAAATCTTTAATAGAGAAAATAGTTGGAAACTAAAGAAAAAAAATCCTGGAGAAACAAAATAATTAAAATAAAGATTAGGAAGAAAATAGTACAACCAAAAAAGTTCCCATATGAAATGAAGCTTTGATTACGTTCATGAGAATATATGCATAAATATATTCTTGAAGAAAACTTTCATAAGATGAATTCACCTATGATCCGTAGTTTTCAACAAACTAAACATTTCTTAAAATCTGTTTAAAAATATCACTATTTTCAAGATAATCAAATGGAGACTGCAATTACAATATAAGTATAAATTACAAAAGGATGTTTCAAAATATTATCCCTTATGACACACACACACACACACACACACACACACACACACACACACATATTTACATATATATATATATTTTTTGGGGGGGTGGGTAAACCAGTAAATTTGGTAAAATCAGTAAAATAAAAACTAATAAATTAATCTGTAGCCCCTGCGGATGTTGGAGGTAAAGAATATTTATAGGTTTGAACCCTAGGCATGGATTTCCTGAAACTACTGTGAGTTCTAAGAAAATGACACTACTACTACATAGAATTTACTTACATTCTTAAAATTTTAAACCACTTACACTGGCTGACATTGATAGTCTGAAGTGGTTCAGACCACCCCAATTTAAATAGGTCACTTTACATTTAGAATTTGCATACAGTGTACAATATATATGTAAACTTTCAAAATAATGCTTTAATATGCAATAAATAATTAAACTCAGTACTTTACAGTGATACTTTTTTTGTTTTTTGTGTTTTTTTAAGTATTATTTGTTTGTTTGTTTTTTCCTCACAGTGGCTCTTTTCCACTGGTAAAGGGGAAAAAGAAGAAAATATTTTAACCTTTTATCAGTTTCCTCTGGACTGGATAATGGAGCAGCGAGACCTCACAGCATGTGGCTGAGAGGGCTGGAGCCTGCAGTGAGGACCAGAGGACACAGGCGAGAGGTGGGCTTCAGAAAGGTGGGGGCAGGGGCGTCCACTAGGCCCCGAGAGGTCTCATGGCAGCACTGGTGGCAGGATACGGGGCAGAAGTGGACACGGGGGTGCCCCGTACCAGCAGAAGCAAGACCTGGGCTGTGTTCGGCTCCCTCTCAACCCAAAAGCCTTGAAGGAAGATAAGGCCACACAGAAATAGCTTCCCTGTAGTCCTAACACCTTAACACAAATCAGAACAGACGGCAGGTCCAGGTTACACCCTCTCCACTGGGACATCCAAAATGGGCCTTAAAAAAGAAAAATAGTCAATAACGAAATATTAGGTTGGTGCAAAAGTAACTGCAGTTTAAAAGGTTAAAAAATTGTAAAAACCACAATTACTTTTGCACCAACCTAAGAATATGCAATGACTCTTCCGTTACACTCGACACACTCAGAAATGCCTACAATTGAATTGATAAGTAAAAAGAGGAATAATGCATAGTTTTCCGCAGTAAGCTTAGATACATTTCAAGACTTTATTACATGTGAGAGTAGATTCTGATATTAAGAGAAGTAGACTCCTGACCAGCAATTAATCTCTAACAAATATTAAGGAATCATTGTACAGTTAGGCTATATTTCTTTATAAATTTCCTCACATACAGTGCCCCTAATCTATAAACCAATTTTAAATAAAATCCATCATGCCAGGCATTTTACATCTTACTCTGCTTATTGTACCATTTCTCATCGGAAACCTTGGAGCGTTAATGCTATTTCACAGCAGACTGTGGAATTAGAGTGGCAAAGATAAAGTTCTTTTTGAGATAAAGTAATTATAGTGATTGTAGAGGGGAAAAAATCACCCAGAGTTCTAGGCGGCAACCATCTCTTGGATTCTGACTCATTTTAAGACTAATGAACTGAGTGCACACAAACAAGTGTTAATGGTGGATAACTCGGGTTACCCAGAGTTTGTGCTGGAGGGATTAACGATTTGTAACTTAATCAGCACGAAAGCATTCTAGAGGTGTGAGTTTGCAATGTGAGTGCAGCAGTTGCTTCCATGAGTTTTTGAAGGAAACTGTTCACCTGAAGAAATAACAATAAGAACTAACAGTTTCTGAGAGTTCATTATGTGCCAGTTTAATGAGTCAAGCCATTTCATCTTTGCAATAACTTTAATGAATTTTTTTCTTCCATTCTGCAACTAGGAAACTGACACAAAGAAGGTAAGAAATTTGCCCAAAGTCACGCAGCTAATAAGCACAAGAAGCAGAATTCAAACACCACCAGGTAAAAGGACGCAGGCGGCCATTCTCTCCAGCTCTTTCACTTCTCCTGCCCAGTGTGCCACGACGCACCACTGACGCTATGTGTTACCGCATCTCCTCATCCATCTAGCTAGCTTCTATTATTATTAGAATCAATAAATATTTTACTCATCCCTACTGTGTTTTAAGCCTATGTCCTGTCAGAAAAACTAGGCTGCTTCTTCCTATAACAGAAGCTTTTTATTCTACAGGAGGCACCATCCACCGAGAATGTCGACAACGGCGGCATGGCTGTCAGATGGGACTGGGGCTCATCCACCACGCAGGAGAGAGCTCTGTTAGATTAGTGAGCAGACGCCTGCAGGGGTGAGGAGGAAGAGCCCTCTACAATGATCCCCAGGGACAGACTCCTCTGTGTCAATAAGCATCATATTCTAACGAAACTTCCTCAGCCCCGGAAAAATTGTTAACAATCACACCATCTCTGGGAGTCTTGTGTCTGTATAAATCGGTGCTGGGAAATCTCCGAGAGCTTGCGCTAAAAGTTGCATCTGACTGTTGATCTTGCTTCCTCACTGGAAGGCTCACTCTTCACCCCACATGCTTATAATTTAATACTCGGACAGACAGTAGAAGGAAACATACCTCGTGACATTCTAACCTTGAGTTTGGCAGGATGCAAGGGGGAAGGCAGAGGACAAGCATCATTAAGCCTCTTGGTAGTGTTTCTTTTTTTAATACAAATTCCTTCTCTAATTTCTAGTTTTTCTAAAAACAGTGTATGGTCTACATATCTTGGGAAACCTTCCTTTTTCTGTCTCCTCTTCTGTTAAGCGGGAAAATAAGCTGAGGATGTGACTTAGTCATCATCTGACGTTCCACACTAATGAGGGAAACAGTGATGGCACCGGTTGTTTTAAATTATCCATTTTATTGTTCAAGAACAGAGTCAGAATCGTATATGCATGAGCAGAACCATCTTCACTTCTGTGTCCCACCCTGTGTCATTTCTGTGTGATCTTAAGTGGACGGGCTCTGAACAGGCAATAGAAAATGGGATGCTTGCCATGTTTTTTCAATCAGCCATTGTTCCCTGTTTTCCAGTGACCTTTCATATTCCTACCGGCTATTCTGATTAGTGGAAACCCTAGTTGAGGTCAGCACGGAATAAAGAAGATAGTGCGATTTGGAGACAGAAGAAAACCTGGTGCCCAGGCGGATTTGCAACATGCCCTCAAGGCGAGGCCAAAACTTCAGACGTCAGTTTCCCCATCCTTAACCCCACGACAGGAACGTTTATCCATCTTCCTCGACAATTTCTTATGGGGATCATATTAAGTAGGAAACATTGAAACAGTTAAACCTCAGTGCATTATGCATGAGTGACCGCTCATTAGTACTGCATGCAAATCTTAAATAGTGCAGAGGAAATGTTGGAATTATGAATAAATCCTCCAAAACAAGAAAAAAAAATTAGAAGGTTACTATCAAGATTCATGAAAGGCATGGGGCTTGTTGCAGACTGATTTCTCCAGACCAGAAAAAAATAAAACAACATTAAAAAAATAAGCCAGGTGGCTAAGTAGGTTCCAATTTTTCTCTTTGTATATAAAAAGCTCCATGCAGAAGTTCAGACAAACCACACACAGTTCCACCATAACTAGTCAGCCACACAAGAACCTATTTCTTTCCTTTTTTTTTTTTTTTAACCATTGCTCCTGACCAGAGAAAACTGTGTAAGTTGCAGATCTTTATAAATTTCAGGAAAATGAAAGCGAATACTTGACTACTCTCTACATAGAAATCTTTCCTATCGGCAGGTTCGGCACCTGCTCCATCAATGCCAAGTCTGAGTTGCAGATTATTCGGCAACGTGACAGGTCACCAGCTCCACAGTGACATCGTTTAAAGCTTCTGTTGAGTGTGTATTTGTTGGTATTAACACAACATTGAAATGCCTGCTGTGCTCAATCGCCAGGTGCCAGTTATGCTCCATCTACCGTGTTGCCCCGAAAATAAGACCTAACCGGAAAATAAGCCCTCGCATGATTTTTCAGGATGACATCCCCTAAACATAAGCCCTAATGTGTCTTTTGGAGCAAAAATTAATGTAAGACCAGGTTTTATTTTGGGGGAAACACAGCAGTAACTGTACTGAAAATTTGAATCAAGGAATCTTTACGTCACAGCTAAGATCGTCCTTTTCCTTAAATCCTTAAGCATATTTTTCCAAGAGCATTTTTGAATGATAATTTAAGTAAGGGGTTTAGTGAGATACCAGGACATTGATTACCAGACTTGCAGAACAAGCAATCTATCCTAGAAAAGGCCACGGCTTCCCGGAAACACAGAGGACTTTTCACTCCTGGTGCCAATGTTTGTTAAGTGTGAAATTTGGACTCATTACTTAACCTCATGGAGTCTCTTCATTAAAAACATTGGATGTTAACACCTACTTCGCAGGTCTGTCATGAGAATTAGAGAAAAATACAAGTACTAGAATATACACATAAGGGAGAAAATAAATACATTTTGCAAAACAATCATAATTGCTCTGACGAGTATGACCACAAAATGCCAAGTAGAATCACTAAAGCATGTGGATCTGTGGGAAAGTTCAAGGACAGAGGACGTTCATTCAACATCATTAGTTCTGTGCCCTAATATGGGCAAGACACTGTGTGAAGTGTTGAAAATATACCAGGGACCCCAACTGACAAGTGATCTGATCTTATGAGGCTTACAGATTCTTGCAATGTAGACAAATGGGCAATTGCACCGAATGTGGAACAGAAATTTGATGATATCTGTAATAATGGACATGAAATTTTGACCTGTCAGGGGAGAAAATGATGAGGGGAAAGGAGAGCTAGCTCTAGAAAAACTTAAGAGGGGGAGTAATGGAGGAAGGAATAAAAGTCTGAATTTAATAATCAAACGTGGAGCAGTTCTGGGAGCCGACAAAGTCTGGGGTGGCCGTGGGAGTGGGCATCTGATTTGGGGCTGGTCCTGGTGAGCAAGGTGAGATGACGTCAGCACATAGCTCTTGATGACCGAGCCGGGGGTGGAGCTTCCACTTTTCTGAATAGAGTCAGCCAAAGCCGGGATTGATTCGTGAAGTAGACTTCAGTGTGCGCGTGTGTGTGTGTGTGTGTGTGTGTGTGTGTGTGTGTGTGTAAGTATATGTGAAAATAATAATAACATAACAATAATAATAGAGCACTTAAGATTTCTAAGTAATTTTGGTCCAGCTATCATTCTAAGTATTCTTCATTTCTGAGTAAGCTTCAGAACAAACAAGAAATAGATACCGTGTCCTGGTTAACCGATGTCCCCAAGGTCACATAGGTAGGCAGAATGAAGTGGGATGCACCCCAGGCAGCCCAGCTCCCAGTCGTCTTCTGAAACTCACACCGTGTGCCTCACGGGGACACCTCACTTTCACTGAGCTGGCTGCACGCCAGGCTCTTCTCAGCACCTGAGAGGCATGTGCCACGCAACCCCGACCACACTCTGCTTGTTTTCCTTGTTCTGTCTCTTTTCTACTTTTCCCTGATGGAACATGTTTTTAAATGAGAAATTTCACAGAAAATTCCACATTTATGGTTTCTGTTTATTAAATAAAAGATCAGGCACACCAAGCCCCCTATGTCCCCGCCCCCATTTGCTAACACCTGGCAGGAGCTGCCTCCTGTCTGTGGGCCGTGGGCCCTCCCACCTCCCATGGTCCTCACCAGCCCCCAGTGCACATACCTGATTCAGTTTTTAAATCACCTGTCTGATCACTGGGGCTATTTCAGTATGTGGGCCTTAGAGTAAATGCATGTGTGTGGTGAACGGAGGAAAAGCACAGAGCTTACAAATGTAGATCACACAGCCCAGTAGGAATCCTTACCCTACCATTACGAGCTCTTGTTTCTTTTAATCTCTTTAAGCCTCTTTTTTTCTCCAATCTAAAACAGAGTTGCTAATGGTACTTAGCTCAGAGTGTTCGGAAATAATTAAATGAGATAACCCATGACAAGAACTAAGCTTGGAGTTCCATAATAATTGTCTATTATTCTTTCCATCACGGACAGTCAGGGGTTAACATAAGTAGCCCACATCCACCAACTGCCTGAGGTGTGGGGCAGAAGAGGTTACGGGTTGCTGGTTACTGCCCTGGGAAGGCTGGGGGTAGAGGAGAGAATCAGGTGGAAGGAAAGTTTCCTGGGACGACATGTCTCCCAGCAGCCGCAGGGCCCGGGGACACCTCAGGGAAAGCTCCACTGTGGTGCGTAAGGACACACGTTGGTGTCATTCACGGATTTTTCCTCCTACGTGGGCTTGTCTGTGTAGCCAAAATGTTGTACCACAGTGAAACATGGAATTACAGGTTTTGAGTCACTGCAGCGTTTTCCCCAGGCTTGAGGTGAGGATGCATGAGCTCCCCTGTACTGGGTGCATCCTACAGACTCGTGAGCCATTATGTCCATTCTCTGGGCCACCACCCCAATGCAGGCCCTTTCAACGTGTAAATGGTTGATTAACTAACCTCTCTGCCTTCAATCTGCCACCACCTTCAGTCCAATGACAAAATTCCACAGCACTCATAAACAGTTCCAAACATCATTTCATGCCTCACCTCCATTTTTACCATTTTGCATTGTCTCCCCACCGTCTGCAGGATGAAATCTAACTTCTCTAGCCACCACTGGGGCCTGCTGTGCTAATGGGGGGGGGGGGGGCCTTGTCTCCACGTCAGCCCCTGGTCCCCAAAGCGCTTCATCCTCCTGTGCCACCTGGGTTGTGTTCTCTCCGCAGAGATGGCCAGAGTGCCCTCCGTGACCCCACGCGCACGTTCACACCCACAGCAGATGTACCACGTCCTACACAACCATCACACTCGGGCTGGCTGGGTCCGTGCTTCACACCAGAATCATCAAGCCTTCTCGCTCAAGGGCCAAAGAGTAACGTGTCGTATGTCACGTTCTGCAGGCCACCCAGTGTCACAATGTCTCAACCTGGTGCTTGCACGCAGACAGCATGGACGGAAATGGGTGGGGCCATGTGCCAATAAAACTTTATTACGGAACTGGAATTGACACTCAGAGTGCTCACGGGTCGCACAACCTTCTTCTTCTTCTGTTTCCAAAACACTTAAAAATCTTTCTAAAACACATCCTTCCCCTGTGGACTGTACAGAAACAAGCGGAGGCCGCAGCAGCCGGCAGCTTGCTGGTCCTGTTGCACAGGCATACTGTTCAGTGACCCACAACTTCCCTTCCCACCGTTTTATCGAGGCGGAACATTTAGCAGCCGCCAGTGCACCGTGTTCAGTGAACAGCCCAGTGAGTACTGACATGTGTAGACAAACATGTTCCCACCACAGACCAAGGTAGGAAGACTTTCCGGTATCTTAGAAAGCTCTTGGAAGGCACCCTCCCAAGCTGAACCTCTTTTTGTTTGAAAAGCAGTCCATCTTCCTTTCAATAGGCCTGAACTATGAAGCAATGGGGGCAATGGCAGTGAACTACTGAACTTTTACAAAGTAGCGTATTTTAAAATGGAACTTCCGATACCATTAACCATGTGATAAACACAGTGACATCTGATTAGAAACTCCAAAGGCAACCCTAGAAATATGCGTTCATTTTTCTGGGCAGTCTCTGCCAACACACAAACTTACCTGGGCCAAGGTGAGCGTGGTTTGTTGGCAGGTACCGCACCGCACCCTGAGTTTTCCTGGTTGCACTTGTTGACAGGGGTCTTTGCAGTAGACATAAAAGCTGTTGTAGGCGGGTCTACCTGCTGGGGGAAAACGAAGCAGAGGAAGTCGCCAGTCAGTGCTGAGTCCAACAGAGACAAACTTTAGAACTGACTCCTCAGGAGCATTTTGAAATATTGATGGGCTAAAGATTCCAACAAGGATACAACCATTTAATTTAGAAAATCCAGCTTCATGCTCCAAAGAGTGAAAAGCTTTTCTTCTTGCCAACAGCCCTGTGACTTCCTCAGCCGACTAAGTGACCTGCTGCCAAGAGAGCTGGCCAAGTGTGTTTGCAACACAGGGAAACTAAACGCACCCTTTGCGGCTGAATTTTTTTAAAAGGATGGGAGATGTAGAGACTATTGGAAATTTAGAAACCAGTGCTCCTGAATTCTATTTCATGCTTCTGTACACAGTTGTGAAGGCTCCGGATTTCTCCTCTGTACATCTTATCCATCGGGGCCTACCAGCCCATTTTTCATGACATCACAATTCGCTGGGTTTCCAGTGAAGACTTTGCAACACACAGTCACACTAAAGGAAGACAAGCGTGGACAGACACATGCACGGAAATGGGTGCTTTGCATTTCATTCTGGTTTCTCTACCCAGACAAGGGCCATTCAGACAACACGTTTTCAAGAGTAAAAGCTGGACAAAACTGAAAAAAAAAAAATTAACTACCTCTGATCATTTCTGTCAAATGTCCCCACATAGGGATGATATTATTCCATAAATCAGGAGAAACTTTCTAAGTGGTTTCACACTTCCATGTCTCCAAAGAACGAACTTTATGCAGCAGTACTTACCAGTAACATAACCGACTTCCTAAATTTCTAAAAGGACTAAATACTTCTTTGAATCCCTATCTCACGTTGTGCCGAATGGGAGTTACATAAGGTCATGGCATAAAATTGTGTTTAAAAGTTTAGTATTATCATCAAGATGATCTTTGATCGTTACGAATGTAAACCTTGAACCTCCCAAATGCAGAAAAAATGAGAAAAAAGAGATGCTAAGGTCTTATGCAGCTCCATTCGTTTTACCAATTTACAAAAAGACCCTCTGTAGACACAGAATTGTCACTTGTTTAGCCATTGTACTAATAGTAGGTGACAGTACTTTGCAAAATGTAGAGCACGATAAAGATACTGGCTTTCATATTTTTTTGTCATCTGTTGGCAATATACTTTATAATCCTTCGCCTCCAGAGACGGATGTCTGGCTTTCAGGGTGAAAAGGGAAATATAGATATAACTTTGTAGTGATAAGAAATGGTGGTTTTCTGACTCTTCTTTGTAACTTTAGTGCCTTAATGTACAAGATATTCAAGTCTACAAATATAATATTGTTAGCAATATAATAATTACACAAAATATATTCTTAAGGTTTTATGTATATCATAAAAGCAACTGATAGAAACATATATTGAGGTCCTAGAAATGCCATGATAACTGACAACATCAGAAGATCACAAGAACTGACCATTTTAACGTGCACTATGATGAGCTTAGTGACAGAGCTAGGACTCTTTATTGTTACAGCCTTTATCAGCAATATGAACAAATCCGATTTCACCATTTTGAAAACCAACCATAAAGGTTAAACAATATAAAAGGAGGAAGAAAAGGAATGGGAGGAGGGAAATCTGACAAAGGGGAGTCAAGCCTGCAAAGACAGTAGCATTGCTGAAAGAACATATAGCAACAGTTTTATGATTGTAAACAAGGCATCTCAGAAACTGCAGGAAACTGGTCTCTCTCTCTCTCTCTCTCTCTCTCTCTCTCTCTCTCTCTCTCTCTCTCTGTCCCCCCCCCCGCCCCCACCCTTAGGGCAATTGCAACGTCTGCAATATTGTTTCAACTAATGATACCTCTAGGCAGAATGTGAAGACTGGGGACCCCTCCACCTCTGTGTAATAATACAGCCTTCACTAAAGGCCTTAGAAGTGAGTGGGAAATACTGCATGCCAACACCGTGGCCCCTAAGCACACGGGGTGACTTGGCGCTTCCCAGAGCCAGCCGCTAGCTGGGATTGATTAATAGCCATCTAAGGAAGACCAAGGTCAGGCCAGTCCTGGCTATGGCACATTTCAAGCTGTTGGCTCTACTTGGTCAAGCAGTGGAGGCTTCAGGTAAATCTTGAGCTCCTGTTTCCAGGAGGGCGTCAAACTTGTGTGGCTCCACGGCACTACTGAGAGTTGGCAAGCGTCTCTACGCCACCCTGAGACCAGCGTGTACAGGACAGCAGTAAGAACGCACAGCGCCCGATGTTCTTACGGGCAATGCCCCCATCGGCCGGACTGAGGTCTGAGGTGCGGCCTCTCCAACATGCGGCCACAACTCCTAAGGCAACAGCGAGGTGATTCTGCAAATGACCTGAAAACCTCGTCTCTAGGTCCGTAACTAGAGACTGACATGAATCTCACCCCTTTTACTTCAGCTTGGGTCTTAAACTCCTTTCCCTCTCCTAATCCAGTCTTCTATATGGCAACCCCTCCCACCCAAAACAAGCAAAGCGACTTGTGTTTGTGTTTATAGATGTCCCTGTTTGTTTTAGAATAATAGTTTTCTCTTTTTTAAAAATAATTTATTGGGGTGACAATTGTTAGTAAAATTACATAGATTCCAGGTGTACAATTCTGTGTTACATCATCTATAAATCCCAGTGTGTGTTCACCACCCAGAGTCAGTTCTCCTTCCATCACCATATATTTGATCCCCCTTACCCTCATCTCTCACCCCCCACCCCCTTACCCTCTGGTAACCACTAAACTATGTCTGTGTCTATGATAATAGTTTTCAAACTAGAGAAATATTTCAAAAATTGTTCAAATTATATCCTTCACTGTAATCCACCAATTGTGAACGTTTTGCACAGTTTAGTGTACCCTGTCACATATACTACACACAAACACATTTTTTGTTGTTGAATCATTTGTAATTAAGTTGCAGCTATTATTGTACTCACCTCTAAATGCTAAAATGACTTTTTTTTCAATAAAACCATAGTTTATTTATCTCAGTTTTTCTCTCCCACTTTGTCTGGTTAACATAATCATTAGTGAAGTCTCCTCTTTTCCCTTATTCTGTGAGGGATTTGGTAGTTTCCGCAGTCCTATTTATAGACTAATCAAGTACTTTCAGAACATGGCAGTGGTTTGCAAGCTGTTCAAAGGTATCGAACCAAAACATCAGGATTCTTTAGTCAAAATATCGGGGATTGTTTAGTCAAAGCAGGGGGGATTCTTTAATCATAGGTGATGCTAAGTTAAACCAAGTCCTCTCACTGCCGGACTTATGGACTCTTAAGACCAGAAGTACAGAGTGTAGCACATCCCAAACTTTATCTGACCTCAGAAGCCTTCCTTTTATGGAACAGTTTATGAAACTGTATTTCTACAAAAGAAAAAAAGGGTGAACAATTGGAGTAAGGATTCAGCCCACTGTGTGGGCCTGATCTACAGTAAGCTAAGCAGCTAATGTTTATAAACTCAACTTTATCAGACATTCCCGAAGAGCCTGCTGACAATTAAACTCTCTCCTCCACCCCAAACCACTGACAAACCAATATAATTACTATACAATGAGCCAGGAAGGTTGATCTACTGATGTAATGATTTTACAGAGTAAAGTATATTCGTCTCATACTGAAGTTCTTTCATTTTTTTTCTTGATAGAGGTTAAAAGCACAGTGTTCAGAATCCTTTTAGAGTATGAGTCACTGTCCATTCAAAGCATCCAGAGGGTTTCTCCCTTTCCCTAGCATTATAATTTTACCATTATCTTTAGTTTTCTCTCCTGCCTCATTGGGTTACCACAATCCTTAGTCACGTCTCCTCTCTTCCCGTATTCTCTGTTCTTGGTCCGAAAACTATCTAAAATATAAATAACAATATCCACCATACCAAGTAAAGCCCCTATTTAAAAAGAAAATATATTATTTGCTTTAACTTTCTGAAAAGCAGCATAATCAGTGGTTTTCATTTTTTCTTTCTTTTTTTAATACTAAGTTTAAGGCTCAAAGACATTGTTTTAATAAGACAAATGGATCCTTATGAAAAACCATTCTGATTCTGATGAAAACTTTTCATTGACCTCAGAAGTTTTCATCACTTGTTGTCACAGACAATCAAGACTTTAACTGCTTGGGTAATTTATTTTCTAGTGGTAGGGAGACAGTGAGATTCGACATATTTTATACCTAAATAATTGTTCAGGATTAATAGACTGTCAAACAGCAGGGACACAGTTGATACAAAGTTACATTTGTCACCTGTGAGGGTGTGAAGCAGAACCAGGTACCCACCAGAACTTTCTGTGTGGACATGTTCCTCTCTGCGCTCTCCCCACACAGCAGCCCATTGAAAGTTTGAAATGTAGTTAGGAGCTAGTGAGAAAAGACTCCTCTCGTTTTCATTCTGTTTTTTTTCTTTTGAATTTTAAGCAATTTAAATCACTTAAGCTGCCAAAGTGGACAGCACAGAAGAAAATGATTAACACTGAAGTGTCTGGTCCGCTCTCTTCCTCCCTCGTCAACAGGCATGCAAATAATGATGCTAAGGAGATCTGTCCATCACACCGAGAAGTATCATAGCTTGCTGCTTAGGGTACTAATACAAAACAGTGTTGGCTTGAGAGAAGGGCTGGGGGAAGGCTGGAATCTGAGGCTCTGAGAGACAGGACAGACATGGCTGGGGACTTGGGGACTGTGGAGTGTGAGAGGTACAACAGGGCTTCACTCCCATTTCTCCCTCCACATGCCCAGCAGAGCGAGTCTTGTGTGTGTGGCTGGACAACAGTCGCCCATTCCCTGTTCCAGCTCCACTGCCATCACGACCTTTGAAATCGGACCCATACATTCAAGGTCCGCTTGGAACGGCACACATTAGGAATTCGTCCTTTGATTTCCCCATAAGGATAAGACATCTTCCTAACTAATTACGTCTAAGAGTAGGAAAGTATCTAGCTTAGTCTTGTCACCTTTAAACAGCCGACTTGTCCCAACACCAGCGAAGCAGCATCTGATATGGAGGCTGAGTCCCTGGCATGAAGCGTCCTTCACAGCCTTCAGCCAACGGCTCCCACGCTGCCCAGCCCGCACCTGGTGTTTGCAGCTCCCACACTCCTGCCTCCATCTGACCACAGCCCTGCTCTTACACGTAAATACCAAGGCTAGTGTCTGCCCCACTAGCTCCATTTATCAGCCGTGTTCCCTCACCTTCCCCCTTCCTCTAGTCTCCGAGAGTGTACCTCAGTCTTGTTGGACGCCTATGAGCTCACTATGGAAGACACCCACATCCGGAGTTTGTGAACCTGACCTGAGCCTGTGACCGGGAGCTGAGGCACACAGGATCTTCTGCCCTAACATGTGCCAGAATTCCTTTCATTTCTAGTTTCAGGTGTACACATCAATAATAGTTAGACCTTTATACCCCTCACAAAGTGTTAACTCCCCCGTCTAGTACCCCTCTGACATCGTATATGCTGTTACAATTTCACTGACTGTATTCCCTATGCTGTACTCCACATCCCATTAATATATATATACACACAAGTATTTTATAGTTGACGCACAATATTATTCTACTTCAGCTTCAGGTGTATACACCACAGTGGTCAGGCATCTACAGTCTACATATATGCACCCCTATGTTGACTGCAGTGCTATTCACAATAGCCAAGATACAGAAACAACCAAAATGCTCATGAATAGACAATTGGATAAAGAAACTATGGTACATGTATACAATGGATATTACTTGGCCATAAAAAGAATGAAATCTTACCATTTGTAACAACATGGATGGACCTAGAGAATACTACACTAAGTGAAATAAGTCAGAGAAAGACAAATACCATATAATCTCACTTCTATGTGGAATTTAAAGAACACAATAAATGAGCAAACAAAACAGAAATAGTCTCAGAGATAAAGGGAAAAAAACCTGGTGGTTGCTAGAAGGGAGGAGGGTGGGGATAGGGAGGTGAGGGGATTAAAAGTACAAATTAGTGGTCACAACATAGTCGTGCGGATATGAAATACAGTTTGGGGAATATAATCGACAATGTTATAACGATTTTGTAGGGTGTCAGATGGACACTTGTCTTATCAGGGAGACCCCTTCATGGATGGTGTAGATGCCTGACCACTGTAGAGTACACCTGAGGCTGAAGTAGAATTCTTGCTATGAAATGTCTGGGTGGTGGTCTTTCAGCCTGTGCTTGACTACATTTGCTAGAATATATATGCCTCGTGAGCCAGATGCACAACACATACGGACCAAATGACAAAATCAGTACCAGCTCATCTTTACACAACCCGTTTTTCCTCACACGAATCTGAAACTATCCATTAGTTCCAGTCTGAACAATGCATATTGAATTAACTTAAGGCGGTTCCACACGAAATCCATCCAGTGAATGCTCCCGGGAGCGCCTGTCTGCCTGACACTTGGCTTCAGGTCATGAAAAGGGTAAGGATCGTGTCCACTCCAGCCTAACGCCCATTTCTGATAAAAACGCAGCCTCATATCCGTTATCTGCTTGTCCTACCTTGTCTATAGTTACCACCTCCTCATACGTAACACCGCTCCCTGTTTCATGCGCCCACACGGCCAGTGCGGTTCCTTGATCTGAGTAAAGACTCAGTCTGTTTGCCAGGTCAGTAGATCCTCCCATATTTTAGATGATGGGAAAGTTAGCAGGAATGGCTGCGTGAGGGCAAAGTGTATATAAAACAGAAGGTAGCCCTGATTACCACGTACTCAGACCGTCTTTCCACCAGCCGAACGTACACACCAACTAACTTCACAACTTCTTCAAAATGTGGGCATATTTGAAATCAATAATGATAATATTATCTAAGATCACAAAAATGACTAGTATGATAAATAAAAGAAAAACAAAGAAGAGTCCTTTAAATTTTTCGTATAGGGCCATGGATAAGTAAATGTCAAGTAGAAAAAAATTGAAAATGTACAAGTAGAACTACTGTAAAGGGTACAGTTATGGCACATGAAGTCTCATTTGGTCCTTATCCAAGGGGTTATTACACCCGCTGAATCCAGCTACACTATTCCATGTTTTTACCAAGCTAGAGTCTAAACTCCTGCACAGCAACTGAGGAAATGCTGTATTATAAACACTTCCAATTATATAACCATCCATCCAGTGTATGCACTTTTAAAACATATTTAGCAATCCCTAAGGAGACTCTACCCTTAAAAGTTGTAACTTAATTCTCAATTTTTGTGCTAGGGCTTTTAATTAATGCATCCGCACAATAATTTCATCTGGTGAGGGAAAAAAATGCTGACTACAGCTAATGCCTCTCCCTGGTCTTTTGTTGTCGCTGTTGCCAATTTACTTTTTCATTATTCATTTTGAAAGTAATAACCAAACAGCCTATGCCAAGACCAAACTGTAGCATGAAGCACAATTTAAGGATTAGTTCTAAATAAATAACCATGTTCAAAGTCAACCAGGTGAATCCAGGTGCTTATTCTTCCCAGAAATGGGCGCCGGCAGGGTGTATTTAAGGTGGGTGCCAGGAACGTCACTGCTCCTCGAAAAGCTGAGTGAACGTCCACATCTCAAATTTAGAAGGAGGAAATTATAGGTACTACAGATGACTGGGTACCATTTCCTCTGAATAAAACCTTTATAGCTCAGGAGGTGGGCATCTCGGTCCATCCCCAGCTTGCCCTGTCACCTTCGGCAACTCAATTTGCCGAAGACCCTCCAAGCCTGTTTCCTCCTCTGCCAAATGGAGATGGCGCGTTACATACCTAACTTCCTTATATACCTGAGTTATGAGCTGGCAGAGGCCGTGGTGAGGATCTCAGAGCCACGTGGGTGAAGCAGCCAGCAGTGTCGCACACACGGTGAATGTTCAATGCGTGTCAGCCATTCTTATTGGCCGTCAACATATTTAGAGCTTGTGACTCCCAGACACTCACACCTATGAGCGCTCAGTGCTCCTGCTTCCTTAGTGGCCACTTTCCCGCTTTTAGAAGTGTGGATTCTTAGACATTACTGCCAAGTTAAACCTCACTCAATTTTTGGAAATAGCTGAAGTATAATTCCTTTTAAAAATTGCTTCAAACCCAACCAGGTCCTTTATAATAAAATATTCAATAATATTACGGAACATAAACCATGATGGAAAGCACTTAATTTGACTAAAGTTTACTGGGGTCATATTTCTTTCAGTGAATCAGTTTTTTATTATTATTCAAGAGATAAGTATGGACTACAGGAAAATGAGGGATGGACACAGTAAACAATTGTAGGGCCCAGTCTAGTGCATAAAATTTTCAAGGTGGCCAATGCACTTAAAAACCAGAGCATCTCTAAAATCAAAACTGTTTTTGTAGCATGTGGCTGTAAAATGGTATTGAAAGGGATTCACAATGGATCCCAGGATTTCATTTCAATGGCAGACTTGCTTACGTGGGTGCTTATTCTTCTGCAAAAGATACTAGGCATGATTGCAGCTATGCTATGAACAAAACACAAGCTTAGAGAGGTTGAGTGGCATCCCAAAGAAAGCCACAGGGGCGGGCAGAGATTTGAGTATGAGTTTGTCTGCTTAGGAAGCATGCACTTTCCCCTCAACCACATGATAATAACCTTGACTTGGAAGGTGGATTTTACTAAAGACTGCAGGGGATTGATTCCACGCCTGCTAAAAAGTGGCACTTGAACACAGGCTGGTAATTAGGGACCGTGGCCAACAATCCCTGACTGCTTCAGCGTCAGACTCACCACCCCATTTCCCTCATTCAATCAGCACTAACGGTTTCATGGAAATTTCCATTAATGTTTTATAGCACTGGCATTCAGCAAGCATGTTCGGGTACAGCAATTATCAATAAGCAAAAGTAAATCTCATTTTTAAGGGTTAGCACGTAGCCTAAAATTGGATGTTATACCAAGAAGTGGTAATCCGTGTCATGACCTTAGGATCAAGAGAATTTCTTACTTACTTTTACAGAAGTGATGCCTTTCTTGCTATTTAAAAAATAATTTAAAAATCTTCTCATTTTCAATGTCCTAAGTGCTAGACAAACCTGTTCTAGAAATGAACACACAGAGAGAGGAATGGCGTCCTTTAGCGAATACAGCAAGAAAGCCGTGACCTGACCCTCCCCACGCCCACATCCTTTACCTGATTTAATTTCAATCGCCAATATATTAGTCTGTTATACATCTGTAGTATAATATTTCCAATCTTCACTGCTACCATGAGGCATTCTCTTACAAACATTAGTGTTTTAAGTACACTATTCGGCCTGCACCAAATGATAAGACAAAACACACACTCTTAATAAATCTGATCCTTCCCAGTATTGATTTCAAAAAGTCTTTAGTGGTAATAGAGGTTCATAAACTCTCTAGCACTTATTAAAATACGACAAGAGTTATTTCTCTTTAGTGACACTGTGATTAGTTAGAAATGTACAGCGATGCCACCCCGCTGAGGGAAAAAGGGTAAAACGACTGTCTGCTCTGCGTCCAGGCTGGTGATACTGTGAATTGCGCATGCTTCAAAAAGTAGCATTCGTGTCACTCTGGCTGAGACACCCTTCACAGGGATTCCAGGACCCTGCGGCCATGGCAGTCTTCCCCCTCATGAGTGCGCAACAAAAAGGCCTGCCTAGACCCATGTCTGTCCTGCTCAGCGTCACCGCCCAGCTCGGGAGGCCCCTCTCTCCTACTCTGAGGTCCCTGCAAGCTCCATGTCTGTATCACACTGCAGCACGCATCTCCGTAGTGGCTTCACACGGTTAAGTCAGATTCTGAGCTCCAGAGGGCAGGATTTACGCAACCATTGGTTTCGTCTCTATTCCCCACCCCCACCTTTGACCCAGAACAGGGTTGTCTGTGACAGACATGGTCCCATTGATTGAGCCAATAACCGAGAAACTGGTGGATCAGGCACGCTCATTTGAACGATATTGCAAATGCATAGGAGCGTCGCGGCCTGTGCCACGGCTTACAGTAATGTCCACGCTGCCTTCTGCCACTGCTTTGGCCCAGAGAATAAAAAATCTTGCTTTTTGAACGCTACAGAAGCACAGGCCAGCATACATTCCTCACCACCTCTATAAAAGGAACACTCAATTTAAAGCAATATAGAAGAGAAAAAGTTACTGATCAGTAATCAATAGAAAAAATAAAGAAATGTATTCATAATTTTATAGGAAAGATCTAACTTTCTAAACTTACGTAAATCTGGTCTGCCTAAGGAGTCGGGTTTGTCGGGGGAAGGGAGAATGGTGGCAAAGAAGCAGGGTGGCAGTCGTAAGGGCACCGAGGACTATTAGGAAGCCATCCCGATTCTCTCCATCAGTAAAATTCATACTGATGGCAATCTCAGTGTGTGCTTGACACTCTGGTAACATGCGAGAAAAGCATACAACATAACCACAGCAATCCTCCTCTGAGAGCTTCAAAGTCCAACAGTGACTCTGACGTGGGTTCATATATACCCTAAAACGTATGTCACAAGGGAAGCATCCCAGTATTCTAGAATAGCGAAGAATAAACCCAAAGAGTGGGGATAAGAATATACACTGGGAATGGCCTTTTATCTTGAAAGCTGTTTGAGTTCCAATTTTTGACATGACCTAGCTGCATATTCCCACAGGTCTGTATTCTTCCCAGGTGCATCTACTCACACTCTGGGGCTGCAGGACGGGGGTTGGAGGGGTAGGGGAAGCAGGAGGTTCTGCCCGAGGTCAGCAGGCCCGCTCAGCACGGCTAGGCAGCGAATCCCCAAACCTCCCCAACATCTCAGATTAGAGATGACTTCGGGTGTCGGGTGTCACAGCACACACATGTCATGGGAACCAAGGACCCAGGGAAGCCCTTAGAAACCCCTTCAAAACAGTGTGGATGAAGCAAACAGCACTTCATTAAAGGAAAACTAGTTCAGAGGTGCAGCTCACTCACCATCCAGAGCCTGTGACTTCCAGCTCTACTCACACTGTGCTAGTTTATCAGAAGCCTTCTTCCCCTTTGGGCACTGTAGCTGTTACCTGGCGTGATTTGCAGAATCATGGTTCCCCAACCAGAAAGCACAAGCCATGGTTTGTCTCCTCTCGGCTGCGCCATCCGACCCTTCACTGAATCTCAGGAGGCTTCAGAAATGTTTCAGTTTCTTCTCCCACCTCTGTCCATGGCCCTGATACAGCCTCAGACCCTCTTCAGCACCCAAAAGCCTCTTCTCCTCTCCTACCAAGCAAGAAACTTCCAAATTGCTCAAAGAATTATCTTCTAAAAACACATGGACAACCTACTTAAAAAAAAGAAAACAGCCCTAGCTTTCAATCACCTACAGCAGCGCTTTTCATCGGGCAGGGATGACGTGACATCCAGGGTCCCTGGACGGGAGCCTAGAAGAGCACCTGGCAAGGGGTTTTTAATAAAATTAAAGTATTGGTTCCATTTTTATGAAAAATTTCATTTGCACTTTTCTACAAAATAGATATCTATTGTTTTTGTATAGAAATATTTTAAATTAGAATACTTGCCATTATCAAAAATGACAGTCCTAGAATTCGAACTGTTTGGTGCTAAAAATAACCACACAAATTGCCTTTCATCCCTGCAATTCTTTACCATTGCCTCTCACGATGTTTTCCTAGCCAGCCTTTCCAAACGTCATTACCTGCCCTATGCAATAGCGAAACCAAAACTCCTGTGACCTCTACGCCCTTGTGCATCCTCAGGCCTCCACACCTGCCTTTGCCTGAGACCAGGTACCTCCATGAGAAAGCCCCACTCACCTTTAAAGCCTGCGTCAGGTATCAAAGGTTGTTACCTGTGCTATTCAAGAGCCTGGTTTCCCTTCTCCCCTCAACAGGCAGAGCGGACGTCCCTCCCTCAGCTCCCAGCAGTGGGTTCATTTGTCTTTTATTTGTTATTAAGTTTACAGTAACTACTGTACATGTCTGTTTCCTTGTGGGACCACAGTTTTCTAAGAAGGATGCTACTTGTTCCACCTTTATGTCTCAGGGCTTGGCAAGCTGCTAGGGAATCAACAGTACTTATCCCAGTGCCCGCTTCATAGTGGGGGCAGAAAACACACACTCAATGAGGCAAAATTCTGGCTGAATCTTTCGATTTCCCTGAAACGCTTAGCTTTAGGGCTCTGCTGTCCCCCGACCTGGTCACCGATGGGTGACACGCCTGCATCAGTGCATGCCCCTCCCACTATTCTTTACCCCTGTGAATCTCATCATCGGTACCTGTTGCATAAAAGCCCTCAACCACAGTTACACCGCCATACTGACAGACAAGATGACATAAACATCTCGATTTGCTAAGTAACTGTATATGTTAGAAATGCCTAAGAAAAATGATAAGAAGAACTTGTTTGTGTGTTCACTGCACTGTTATAAATTACATTTCACCCAAAATCATAAACACAGGTAAAATCTTTCTAAAGCAGCACCAACCTCACTCACACTACTGTTACGCCAACTCCTTGAGGCTTCTTATATGACTCTGACACCCGCGTTTCCGAACACAGTTACTCATGAGAAACGATTTATTCTGTCTGCCTTTGGAATGTAGGTAGATATACAAAGCTATCGGGTGCGTGAGGGTCCAGCGTGAGCGCTAGCTAGGTCAAAACAACACGTCAGGTCTGCCTGCAGGCAGATGTGTGTCTAGTATTCTTCTGCGTGTCCCTCTCCTTTCTTTCTCCTCTTCTCCTCTGGGCTGAAGTAATTTCCCAACAGGTCACCCTTCCTTTACGCTCTCCAGAGCCTATCAGTTCTCCAAGTTGCTTTCAGATTAACGTAAGTAAATCTTTGGTCACATCATTCTCCTTAACTGTCTCATCGCCAGTTTCAAATGCCTTCAAACTCCTTCGCTGCATAAATGCAGCACTTCCAAGGTCTGCATGCGCCTCACTCTCCCCTCCCCAGCTTCCCCTCCTCCTCTCTACATTCTGGCCACATTGGGCCCTGACAGGACACACCCCATCCTACCTCTGTCAGAAGAACAATCTGAAACTTGGAAATAAGGCAAACAATGTGGGCAGCAGTCCTTTCGATATCACAGGGGCAAAAGGCCTCCAAAGGCTTTCTAGGAGAGTGCTGCACAACAGAACCTCCACGATATTGGGAACATTCTTTCCATGCCGCCCACATGAGGCTACTGAGCGCAGGAAGTGTGGCTCCTGCAAAGGAAGAACTGGTCCTTTCAATGTTATTTACATTCACTTATTTCAATGCAAATGGCCAGTTTTGACCACATAGGGGATGTAGACACTGTTTAATATTGTAGATTTTTGTCCAGTAGATATGAAAATAATTTGCCCTGAGACGTCAAAGATGTATGGTCTGTTGGACATTTCGATACATAGATAGATAGATAGATAGATAGATAGATAGATAGATAGATAGATAGAATGGATGGATGGATGGATGGATGGATGGATGGATGGATGGATGGATGGATGGATGGGATGGATGGATGGATGGATGGATGGATGGATGGATGGATGGGATGGATGGATGGATGGATGGATGGATGGATGGATGGATGGGATGGATGGATGGATGGATGGATGGATGGATGGATGGATGGATGGATGGATGGATGGATGGGATGGGATGGGATGGGATGGATGGATGGATGGATGGATGGATGGATGGATGGATGGATAGATATGATAGATAGATAGATAGATAGATAGATAGATAGATAGATAGATAGATAGATAGATAGATAGACAGATATGATAGATAGATAGATATGATAGATAGATGATAGATAGATGATAGATAGATATGATAGAGATCCATAATTTCTCAAGTGTTCTTTGAACTGATCATAATATCTCATTATGTCCGTCATTAACTAATGGATTAAATAATGTCTTCTACACGTGTTCATTTTCTATTTGCTTGAGGGTCATGATTTTACTTTCCATAAATCGTACTTTCACACCTTCTTCTTTTTAGGGAGAGAAGACTGTAAAAGGCCTAGCAGGGGCTGTCTCTGAGTAAGTACACACTAAATATTCACTTTTATTCCTTTCCCTTTACCCCTAACAACATCAAAAATGCAGCATTTCAACCTGTTTCTACAAGTGCTAATTCCCCTCCTCTAATCTTCTGGGGCCCAGATGTACCGCCTCCTCCAGGAAGTCTTAGTTGATTCATCTGTTAAATGTACGTCTCATGCCATAAATTCCCGTTACTTCTTAATTACGTTTTTCTCCAGGTACTTAAATTATTTTCTATTCCACTATATCCCAGAGATACTTTTATCAGCCCTGTTAGACTTCAGATTTTAGAGGGTGGAGATTACATTTTACTGCAGTCTCCCCGAATCCGTGAATAAATGATGGCACATATGTGAGGAAGTGCAGCAACCAGATTTGAAACTCTCACTGGGGTATGAGAAAGCTTTTGAGTTGGCAAAAGATAAAATTACAATAAACCGACCCTCGAATAACTTAATCCCTGTGACAACATAATGAGGAATGTTCTCCAGACCCATTAAAATGACATGCAGGTTGATAATTATTTTTGCAGGGTTGGGATTCTAACACGAAATGTTCCTCAGATTCTGTTGTTTGGCAACGCTAAATGAATGTTGTCAAAAGATTAAATATAAATTGGTAATAAATCTCCATTTAACAGCATCGTGTAGAGAAGGCTACATTAAAACACCCATGTTTGTGTCAGCATGAAGAAAATGAAGAGTCTTATTTTAATAATATTAAAACTACTAAAATTACTGTTTATTCTCCATAACAGGTTTGGATTTGAGGACGACCCCATTGATGGTCATGACTGAATATATAAGCAAGGCCAAAAAAAGCCGAGGGCAATGGACTAGCCCTTCTGGACTCTGAGGGGAGACAATGGCCTCCTCCTGAGAGCGATAGCCACCATTTGCAGGCTGCACTGCCCTTGCCTGAAAGGACGCTCACTTAGCTGACCAGATATTCCTAACTGATTGAAGAATCTGATTTCAGAACGGTCCTTTTAAAACCCAATTTGCCTGACTTTTCAGCCAGTGACCCGTGGTTTGATCACCTGTCCAAACCATGTGGTGGCTGAGACGTGACCTAGTTATAATCTTGCAGAGGGTCTCTCTGAAGGGCCATCGTCACCTCTAACTTTGGAGTCGTGCTGTATATCCTCTCACCCTGATGAGTATCGTCTCACCCACGTGAGCTAGCGGCCGCTGAGTGACGCGAGCAGGTGGCATTTCTATAATTGGAAGGGTCAGCAAACTCTTACTGAGAAATAAAACTCTTCTTTTGGTTATGTGTTTAGCTTTGGGAAGATCATTTTTGGGGATAAAATAAGGGTTTTGGAAGAAACCAATGCTTCGATATTTAAAAAAAAACAAACCTCTTTACATCACATTTGAATTGTACTAATAATCTTGACATAGGAATTATAATAGGAAAAGCTTGCAATAGACTCAAATCAAATATAAAGATGATAGACAGATAGATATTAATAGATAGTAGATAGATGATAGACAGACAGACAGACAGACAGATAGTAGATAGCGATATTTCCCATTAGCCTCTGAGAGGAGAAAGGCCAAGGATGTAGTGAGAAGAGAATGAAAAGTGAGATCACAGAGATCTGCAGAGGCAAAGACAGGCAGCAGAGAGGACGCCATAGAGAAGGACAGAGAGAACTGTCGAGGAGAAACAGCACGCACACGACCGCCAAAGCAGCACGGGCAAGAACGATGAGCACCGAGAAAGAACACGCAGCGTCATAAACAACATAAACAACATTCTCGAACCTGTGGCCTCCTGGAATACTGTACATACAGGCTCATGCTCTGCTCACTACTGTAACGCAAATGGGGCTGTCAGCTCTTTCTGGGGGGGGGGGATGGGGAGCAGCTGTTAGCCCCTCACACTTTCTCCATGTGGGGCATCAACCAGGGTCATCGTTAGCTCCCCTCCAGCTCTTGTCGGGTCCACTGTTTTCTCTCCCATAGCCTTTGTGT
The DNA here is from genome assembly GCF_057876585.1 of Rhinolophus sinicus. Lineage (NCBI taxonomy): Eukaryota > Metazoa > Chordata > Mammalia > Chiroptera > Rhinolophidae > Rhinolophus > Rhinolophus sinicus. Next base: position 5,588,029 of record NC_142502.1, on the reverse strand, counting down.
GGGAGGTGAGGGGGTGCAGGAAAGCAAACACAAAATATCCACATATTTTTATTCCCTTCCCTTAAGTTACCCATTGTGATTCCTCAGACTTGGTCTCCTAACTTAAAAAAAAAAAAGAAAAAGACTATTAAGAAATACATCAATTAGAGAAGTACTTAAGGTTCCATGAAGAAAAATAATTACTTTTAGTTCAAGAAAAAAATGCTACCATGGTATGAAAATGTCCATTAAGGAAGGAGACAGAAGGAATGTGGGATGAAATTCCAGCACAATCTTTGGTGAAAGCAGCAGGTGGTTTGTGTGTAATTGAAATGAAAACACCGCCCAACACAACTCACACAGCATTGCACCGTGGGGGGGCTGTGTCAGCCTTTCAGCATCAACAGCCACAGCCACGCAGACGAAGGACCATGGTCCATGACCTTGAAGCTTCCTTCAAGGCTGTCCTGGACAGCAGCACAGTCATGGTTGGGGCAGCTTTCCAGAGCACAGAGCAGCTCCACCTGACTTCCTGCAGACGCCCTCCAGAGCAGGCTACTTGGGGGCAGGCCTGTCCCTTGCGGGGGACATGGAGGTGGGTCTGCACGTGGAGCCACACCACAGGGAACGTGACGCTGGATGAGTCAGGCTCTCTAAGTGCCCCTCAGTATGGCTCGTTGTCCTCCTGCCTAGAGGGGCCACACGACATGGCGTCACCAAAGTCAGGAAGAAGCTGGGATGTGTTTCTCTGTCGCCACGTCCCGGGCCTGAGGCAGAGGGCGGGCCGTGGGGTGTGTGGCAGTCTGGAGCCCCAGGGAGGCTGGGGCTGCACAGAGGTGGGGTTGGGACCTGGAAGTTGTTTATTTATTCAGTTTTAGTTGGTTGTTGTTTTTGAAGCTTACGGGGTAATTCTGATGCACAGTAAGGCGTGGAAACCATTTATGAAAAGATTCATGAGACTCAGATGTCAGCTGAGTGGACAGAAAATAGTCATTGCAGAAGGAGAAAACACCCTACTGTGTGGGGTTCCCCTGAGAGAGTGCTGAGACCCCAGTGACAAAGCCCCTGAGGGGAGACCTGGTGCCACAGGTAGGGAGTAAGATACTCGGGGTCTGTCGCTCTCGCTCATCCAGAAAGGTCATCTTCTTATCTCCTGCCTGTCTCCCTGCTGCCAGCCCATATGCTTCTCTATTCAGATGCTTTAAAAATCAGCCAGAGACACAGCTTATCTTTCTAGAAACTTGCCCATAAAATCTACCACAAGCTAGTCAACTCAGAGATCTGTAAAGTATTCCTTTACCTAAAAACTGCGTGGGCGATGACCACACTGTTTAGTAAAAATAACAAGAATTGACAGTCATTTGCTTTTTAGCTCTTCAGTTTCCTCGACTGTTCATTCCTGGGTTTATTTCATTTCTAAATTAGACTGCATATTGTGAAACGTAGCCAAATGGATCTCTGTGTAGATACCGTTTCTTGCTTTTGCCTGGGATGGTTTTCATTAAGAATGATCAGGAAAAGGCGATATACGAGAAAGGTATAAACTGCATTCAAGTTTTCGAATAAAGATGGGAAAACATGTGCAGCATGCAACTGTCCTCCCCAACAAGAAGAACAGACGCGTACTTTATGAAGATGTCTTCTTTACTCCATTTCACAAATGGGAATCTGCACTTAAACCACCTCTGTTTAGACTGCGAGTGTTTCCTTGCTTGGATTCTTTGGTCAGGGAGTAATTACATTTCAGAGATCGAATGATGCCTGCCTTGGGGGTGTGTCATGAAAATAGCAATAAATGTCACATACCTACAAGGAACACACACCATCATGGTTACTGTTTCATAACTGCTTCTTTGACGCATGAAAATTAATTATAAACACCTTTTGTTTTGAGTTGCATGACTTTGAAATCTTGGCTAATAACAAAACTAAGAGAGGAGAACATCTTTCGTCCTTTACCTTGTATTACTGAATACTTTTTGATGACACCCTCCATCTCTGTCAGATACCATTTACTCAGCACCTGTGATTGTGTCTGCCTCATATTAGATTTTGCTGAAGATCCCTGAGAAGCTTATATCTATTTTATCAGTTGTACAGATGAAAACTCTGTGCTTCAGAAACATAGTCTCCCCAGAGTCATGTGGCTCTGTTGATGCCGTTTGTTAAACTTAAACCCAGTTCACTTTGACTCCATGCCCTTGACCTTTTGGCCACAGGATGCCCAGCTTTCTGAAATCAGATGTGATGCAAGAGAGGCAGCCTTGCTAAGAAACTAAAATCGAACTGAAAAACTGGAAGGGGGGAGCCTTTGCACTTAATGTTGGATTTGGGAAGAAATGGATTCAAATGCCAGCTGGGCGATCAACAGTTGTATGGTTTGGAAAAGGTATTTCAATCTTTCTGAGCCTCAGTTTCTTTGTTTATAAAATGGAAATAATACATTCCTCAAATGATGGTTGAGAGTAATAAATGAAAGAAAATATTTAATGCCTGGCATGTATTCTCACATCTCCTGAGAGAGAATGGCCAGAGATGAGCCCAGCTAAACCAAAACGCATGGAGGAAAGCTCTAAAAAGTGACCAACTCAATCAAGGGTAAAAGGTCCTGAATCAGGGGAAAAGGGGAAAAAGTACGAGAAGGTCAGCCAACCGGAGAATGAAGTTCCGCTGGGTCCAGGAGGGGCCACTGTGGCAAGGCCGGCAAGGGCAGACTGTCCTTGGGGAGAACACGTCCCGAGGCAGCACTCATCAAAGACCTAAACCTGTTCAAAGTCAGGTCTGATGAGAGGGTCAGAAGGAGCGCAGACAGACTACGTCCCCAGTAAATGCCGCATGTCTTCACATCACCCTTGTCTTGAAATAGGGGGCCATGGGAATGTAGTTATAGCTAGCATCTACTCCTAAATTGCCTTATGGTTGTGGTCAGCTGCCCATTCTCGTCAGTGTTTATTTCCAAGGAGTTAGGTGAAGAAAGAAAGAATGGTAACCTCACAAATCTGAAAATCTTCCCTCATTATGTCAGAACACATTGGTGTGAAAGATTTGCTCCTGCTGGCCTAGTTTCTTTTGTAAGACCGTAGTGTACAAATAATGCATATTCTGCCTGTGTTTCTTCCCAAGGTGTTTATTTATTGAGTAAGGAATTATTTCTTTCTCCTGTGTTCCTCTCCTTCTTCCACACCCCAGGGCCCAGCTCGGTATCTTGCATTTGCTGTGAGTTGAAGACATTGAATTGGCAGCAAAATGAAATAGACCTCCTTCTAGTGGATTGTTTATCATTTTGCATCTGTGTATTTCTTTGACAGTAACTTGACGGATGAATGAAATTTGCTGAACTACAAAAAATAATAAGACGTTCCTGAAGCCCTGATTTCTGACTTTGACTGCTATCTTAAACCCAAACTACTGAACTTTTCCAAATAAGTGTGCCTTATTCAGTAGTTCTAGATCTTTGTCAGACTTGGAGTGGTGATGACAAGTCTAACGTGGCCCATGGCACAAGGTACCATTCGTGTGACATCACAGTGGCATGGCCAGAGCTTAGCACAACTGCTCCAAATTGTTCCGATGTCTTAGTCTCACAAACCGTAATTTGACATAGACTTTGCCTGTCTGGCATTACTTCATTACTAAAATTAAGATGATTGAAAATACATGAAGCTTGCAGTACAATACTACTGGGACAGAAGACAGGAAATGCCAACATATTTCTGCACTGGTTTTTGAGATGTAAATATTCAGATGAATCTCAAGAAGTTCTAAGAGAGATATTAACAAATGCAAATTAAGGAGAATTATAAAATTACAAGTATAAGTTTTATCATTTTGAGATCTCAGTCTGACAATGAAATACTCCCTAAAAAGAAAGCATTTTCAAAAGAATCAACAGAATGTCAAAGGTATAGAGAATTCAGATACTGACTCCATTACACACAGTGTTATCTAACGGTGTTAACAGTTTCTAACATGAGCTATGTCCTGTGTTTGAAGCGATACACATGATAACAAAGATAAGAGTAGATTTTAGGGGGTATTTTTGAGTCAAAGAGACTTTGGTTTGAATCCCAACCTCTCATTTTATAGCCCTGCGGGACATGGAGGCAGAACTATGGAGGTCCCAAGATTCGGGCCCTGGTATACATGTCCTGTATGACCCTGCCCTTCAGTGTTGGTGGGACCTGTGAAAAGGAGCAGATGTCACCCCTTTATTTGCTTCCATTATATGGCAAAGGTGAAGGGATTTTGAGGATATAAGAAGGTCCCAATCAATGGATTTTGGCTTGATCAAAAAGGCCATGCCGGGTGAGCCTGACCTAATCAGCTGGCTCCCATACAAAGGGCCGAGGTCTTCTCTGAAAGGAGAGAGAGGACGGAGTCTCCACCGGCTCTGAAGAAGTGAGCTCCCTGCTATGAGAGAGATCAGGAGAGGGCCCCATGGTTGTCCTGCAGGGTCTCGAGGAGCTGGAAGCAGGCCTGGCTGACTGCCAGCAGAAAGCAGGGACCTCAGACCTATAACTGCAGGCAGGGCCCGATTCTGCGAACCGCCAGGGGAGCCTGGGACAGAGCCTGGGGCTCCAGACAGCAGCACCGTGATGGCAGCCTGGGAGCCCCCGGGCAGAGCGCCCAGGTTAGCCGCACCAACTCCTGAGCCCCAGAAACCGTGAGATCATAAATGGGTGTTGTGTGAAGCCACTACATCTGTGGCAATTTGTTACACAATGAAAAAGACTAATACAGGCCAGTCGTTTACTTAACCTACCTGAGCGCAGGTTTTCATGTGTATGAATGGAGATCATAACAGAAGGTCAATGTAAGAATTCAATGTAACTGAGTAACACTCTTGGCACACGCCTGACAATGACAAGAGCTCAGTCCAGGCAGTTGGTAGTAACGGTGAGTGGTCATGGCACAACCTGCAGTAACAGTACGCGGGAGAACACCTAGCTATGTTCGGAACAAATGAGAAGAGAAACTGGGATAGGCAATACGTCTGTGTCCTACAGGCTGGCATTTGACTAAATTAAATCAATGTGCCATTAAATCTATCAACACACACACACACACACACACACACACACACACACACACCTCCAGGAGCACCAAATCATTCCTGGCCTACGAATAGACTACATTCTGTCATCTTTGTGTGTCTTTTTCCCACGTGCTGCTCTTTCCCACTGAAATGTCATTCCTGCAACTCGACCTGTAAAATCCCTTCATTCCATAACGCCAGGCTCAGATTACACAGTATTTCCAATGTCCCAGATCTGTTCTAGTCATCTTGTAAGTGTCATCCGGTTCAGTAACAATTCTGTGTAATAGATCTTACTATTATCCTTTCTTATCCCTTTCTGAAAGGACAGGGAACAAAAGCCCAGTAAGATTAATGTGCCCAAGTTCGCAGTGCAGAGCAGGTGTGAATTTAGGCAGGTGTGCTCCACAAGTTGTGTTCTCGGCCACTGTGGTAAGGCCAAGCTGATGGCCTCCTGTATAAACTGCTCCATTCTTACTGGAACGGATCTGTCCCTTTTCTGATCATATATATATATATACACACACACACACACATATATACATACATACATACATACATACATACATATATATATATATCCCTCATCTCCACACATACAGTCTACCCTAATGTCTTAGATTTAAATCATTTTTAAATGTACATTGCTTACATTTAAATCAGCCAAACCACCAGTAGAGGTAGCTAATGTGTGTAACTTCAGAAACCAAGTACAGGGAAATCTAATCCAGAAGAACAATTGGGATTTACTTGGGAAATAGTTATTAACTAATCTAAAAATGAACTCCTGGCTACAGAAAATGATTGCTGTTAATGCTGAATTGGGAGTCTGAGTATATTTTTCCCCCTACTGTGAAGAAAAGGAATACAAAGTCGAAATCTGGCTAATGAGAAGACATTGCTTTAGAGAAAAAGAATAAATCTGAACAGTATTTAGGGTTGATAGCTACCCGATGAAACACAGCTGCCCTTGCAGCCCATGTTGGTCAATAAGCAATATATCTGAGGACAACAGACAGCATTAGCAGTTTTGATGATGTTTTTTCGGAAATTCTCCTCCCTGTTCTGAGCCCCTTGCAGTCTTCGCCGACGTCTAAGCCAAACCGTATAACCTTGCCCCACGCCTGACTCTGCTACTGAACTCCGCTCTCCCTGGCGGCTGGAATAAGTCGTCGTCATCCTCTCACCTCCAGTGCCCAACACATATGTGACCAACAGCAGGATCTCTTTGTATACGGAGTGAATGAAATACCTTAAGATTTTTTTTCAAACCTCGGAATTAATAAACCTTTCAAAGTAGCTGGCTTGGCTTAATTCATTCTTGACACACAAAATGAATCGGGCTCCTGTGATCAGAATGACACGAAGCGGATGGCACGTGGTGTGAAGGAAAGGGCCCTGGACTGACGTCAGCAGAGCCCAGTCTCAGGTTCCACTTCGCGCCAACCACAAGCTCTACAGCAGGGCGGCCAAACTTTCTCAACGGTTTTCACCAAGGGCCATATGCGGTAAAACACACAAACAGCCGGCCACTCACTCGAGGTGAAGTACGTATTGCCTCACCTGGTTTATTTAAGTAAACTAAATATAGTTTTGGAAGTTGCTGCGGGCCAGTTAACAATGGATCGCGGGCCGCAGTTTGGACACCTCTGCTCTAGATGATGGTCAGCAACGGCTGTTGCTGTCTCTTCATGATCTCTAAGGTCCTTCGACGTTTACGTCTTGAGAGTATGGGCTCCGTGAGGGTAGGAACCTGTCCACTCTGCCCTGGCTACACCCTCCCCCCCAACACAGCCCACTACAGGCACACTGGTTGAATAAATGAAAGCACAAACCTACCAGGGACCCCAACAACCTTCTCATCTCAAGCTCCTGTGCAGGCGCGCTTTTAAACTATACTTAAGTTTCTAGGTCGCCCGCATAAGAAAGAGTCACACAGTAATATTTTCCCAGGAAATAGTTTCCTCATGCTTTAAAATGCTGTTTTTTCTCTGTGTGCATGCTTCAGTATGAACCAGGCCTGTAATGCTCAACGTTAGGGATGACGTCAACGGAGTGATCACACCCTTGTTAAAATGAACGTTAGAACAAATGACTGGTTATCACCGTTGATGTCCCGGCAAAGCTTCACCTATTTCTGATAAGACCTGCAAAAGATTTCTTACTGGTTTTTAAAGAATTGTTGGGGGTCTTCATGGTATTTTTTTGGGGGGTATGTTTGTTTGTTTTTTTCTTTTTTAAGTATTAACTTTTGCTGGGTCCTACCATTTAATTCACAATTCACATATGTGCTTAAAGCATTAATGTAGCACCACTCAAATAATGACCATCAATTTTTTCAAAAGCAGTATTTCAGTGTGTTATCACTCAGCAATGGATGAAAAAGAGGAATTTTTCACTCATTCACTTATGGAAGTCAGTGAGAATATATAATAGTAATGTAGATAATTTATAGAATGAATAAAAATATGGTTAAGTTAATAAAAATATAAGCTATATATAAATTCAGACTAAAAAACATTATTATAACAGTTAAAGAATTAATTTTATACAACACCGTTGAAGAATTAAATTTTATAGCACAGTTAGGCCCTTTTTTCTTTTTCTCTCTCTCTCTCTCTCTTTTTTAGCCCTTTTTTTCTGTGTGAAGAGATTTTATAAGCACTTAGGGTCTAACACTTCAAACAAGCCTCAGATTCCACAAAATTAAATTAATAATTAAAAATAGTATATTTAACCAGAAAACAAAATATACATATTGAAGGGGATTCTGGGTAAAGAACAAGCCTAAATTTGGGGAGAACTGGAGAAGTTTACCTAGAAGGCATCCTGGATTTGGGGGTGGGCGGTTTATTGTAGTCCTAGATTTGCTGGTCTGAGGATAAATCAGAAACAACAGCTGTAGATTTGACACTGGCTTGCTACTCGCGTTGCATAGAGAGGCTCAGTGTGAGCAGCTCTGAAACATGTAAGAATGGTAGCAATGTCACACCTTTGAAGAAAAACATTGTTCTTATTTCTCAAGGTTGCTGAGGCTATCTGGGGTCTTTTATGGTTCCATATAAATTTTAAGGATTATATGTTCTATTTCTGTGAGAAATGTCCTTGGTAGCTTGACAGGAATTGCGTTGACTCTGCATATTGCCTTAGGCAGTATGGACATTTTAATGATATTAATTCTTCCTATCCATGAGCATGGTATGTGTTTCTATCTATTTGTATCTTCTTTAATTTCTCTTTTCAGTGACTTATAATTTTCTGAGTACAGATCTTTTACTTCTTTGGTTAAATTTATTCCTAGATATTTTACAGTCTTTGAAACAATTGTAAATGGGATTGTTTTCTTAATTTCTCCTTCTGATATTTTACTATTGGTATATACAAACACTACTGATTTCTGAATATTAATTTTGTATTCTGCTACTTTACTAAATTCATTTATCAGTAGTTTTTTGGTGGCGTCTTTAGGGTTCTCTCTATATAGTATCATGTCACGTGCATATAATGACAATTTTACTTCCTCCATACCAATTTGGATGTCTTTTATTTATTTTTCTTGTCTGATTGCTGCGGGAGGTATAACAGTACCTGACATCAAATTATACTACAAGGCTACAGTAATCAAAACAGCATGGTACTGGCTTAAAAACAGACACATACGTCAATGGAACGGAATAGAGAGCCCAGAAATAAATCCATGCCTATATGATCATTTAATCTGTCACAAAGGAAGCAAGAATTTACAGTGGGGTAACGACAGTCTATTCAATAAATGGTGCTGGGAAACCTGGACAGACACATGCAAAAAAAATGAAGCTAGACCACCTCCTTACACCTTATACAAGAATAAATTCAAAATGGATTAAAGACTTAAATGTAAGATCTGAAACCATAAAACTCCTAGAAGAAAATATAGAAAGAAACTTTACAGACATTACCCGGCATAAGATTTTCACTGATATATCCCCTTAGGCAATGGAAGTAAGAGGAAAAAAACGAACATGTCGGCTTACATCAAACTAAAAAGCTTTTCACAGCAAAGGAAACCATCAATAAAACAAAAAGGGATCCTACTGAATGAGAGAAGATATTTGCCAGTGATATATCCGATAAGGGATTAATATCCAAAATTTATATAAAACTCACTCAACTCAACTCCAAAAAAACACAAACAATCCAATTGAAAAATGGGCAGAGGACATGAAGAGACATTTTTCTAAAGAGGACATACAGATAGCAAACAGACATATGAAAAAATGCTCAACCTCACTAATCATTAGAGAAATGCAAATAAAACCCACAATGAGATACCACCTCACCCCAGTCAGAATGGCATCATCAATAAATCAACAAACAACAAGTGCTGTTGAGGATGTGGAGAAAAGGAAACCCTTGCGCACTGTTGGTGGAATTTCAGATTGGTACAGCCACTATGGAAAACAGTATGGAGGTATCTCAAAAAACTGAAAATGTAACTACCGTATGACCCAGCAATTCCACTCGTAGGTATCTATCCGGAGAAATACAAGGCTATAATTTGAAAAAAAAAATTATGCACCCTGATGTTTACTGCAACACTATACACATTGGCCAAGATATGGAAACAACCGAAGACTGGATTAAGAAACTGAGGTACATTTATACAATGGAGTATTACACAGCCATAAAGAAGAATGAAATCTTACCATTTGCAACAATATGGATGGACCTAGAGAACATTATGCTGAGTGAAATAAGTCAGACAGAGAAAGACAAATACCATATGATCTCACTTATATGTGGAATCTAAAGAAAAGAATAAATGAACGAACTAATCAGAAACAGCCTCAGAGATATGGAGGAAAAACAGGGTTGCTAGATGAGACGGGGGTGGGGAAGAGGGAGAAGGTGAGGGGATTTGAAAGCACAATCAGTAACCACAAAATTGCCACTGGAATACGAAAGTCAATTTGGGGAATGTAGTCAGTAATGTTGTAAAGATTTTGTAGGGTATTCGATGGGACACTTGTCTCGTTAGGGAGCCCACCTCAGGGATGAGGTAGATGCCTGATCACTGCACTGACGCTGTCCGGTGGCCACGCCCGCAGACAACAGACAACGGGGATGCTGCTCTTGTTTTGAGGAGGATAGCTGGTGTTGTGGAGACACCAGAGGCCAACTAAATGTGTAACCACAGTGATGGGAATAAATACTCTGCTCACATATTCTTAGACAAATGAGTTAGTCTTTACTTTCCCCATGAAGGTACATGAGCGGAAAGAGCGTGGGCTTTGGCGCAGAGAAGAATGTTCAGACGCCCTGCGATCTGTGACCGGTTTACTCCACCTTCCTGAGACCCAATTTCCTCACCTTCAGGAGGGCATGCTGACCTCACAAGTTTGTGGAAACTGAAACACGTATGTGGGCATTCACTTCTATTTGTACATATACTTAAAGGTGAGTCACAGAGACACATACACTACACACAAATTACGTTTAGAAGATGTGTGTGTGTGTGCAGACATACAAGGAGAGTGGAGGAAGTATAGGAAGAGGGGAGCAGCCATCAAGGAGAGGAAAAATAAAACAAAATCAGGAAAAACTGCACAGCATAGAAAGAAACTGAGGAAAAGAGGACTCAGAACCACCCTAAGGGAGAAAGAGTCTGAAACAGAGAGAGAGATTGAGAGAAACAGAAGAAAAAGACACAGGGCTGTATTCTGAGGGGAGCAGGTACACCCAGGATACTGAAGGAATGAGAAACCTCCTTCAAAGCTGTACTGAGCGCCCCCCTCCCAAGCCAACCCCCCCCCCCCCCCCATCAGGGAACCAGCCCAGACCTGCCAGGGTGGCCTTAGAATGGGGAAACAGTCCTTAGGAGCTGGGGCACTTGGGGCAAGTTATGGAGTTATGGGAACCTGGGGTGAAGGTTGGGATGCTTCTGTGCAGAACAAAACAAAGGACATGAAGAGAAAGAAGACTCTAGTAAGTAAAACAAGATGACCCTGAGCCTGCCAGTGCCCCTCTGGTGGACGCACTGCTTCTCCACCGGCTCTGGTCAAATCTCTCTTAACTCAAGCAGGGTCCCGTTCCCCCACTGGCATAAGCTGCTGTGTGCAGACATCCCAAGCAGAGGACAGGGGTGCTCATTGCCCTGGGGCCCTAAGGAAGGGCCCAGAGGACCGGCAGCTCCCACTTGCATCACCCCCTGCTTTCCCAGAAGGCGTTCCAGCCACACCAGAGGAGCAGAGCACTGGCTGAACAGGATATCCATCTGTATTAGCGTCCCTAATTATAACAACATACATGTGGTATAGACACGTAACCGTCCACATACATAAGCATCTGAGTAGCCAGTTAGGTTTCTCCACGTGAAAGTCTGACTGTCAGTTCAAGTCCACTTCACACTCACCTGCTTCCATTATCGACTAGTTTGTTTTCAGCTGTGAGACAATTTGAAAATTCTCCTCTCTCTCTCTCTCTCTCTCTCTCTCTCTCTCTCTCTCTCTCTCTCTCCCTCTCTCTCTCTCTCCATGCAGTGAACCAAACCACTGCATATTTTCAGTATCTGGAATAACTTGCTTTTGTTTTTCCAACCCTTGCTATATGCATTAGAACCCAATTCCTGAAAATCACGTTTTCTCAAAACCTAAAACGTATCCAATTATAGTTGTAAAGTAAGAGACTCTGTAAATGATCAATAAGTCTAAAACCCACAAAGATTTTGGTTTTGTTTTCAGAATAGTTAAAACATGTGAGTCCCAAATTATGAAATTATAGTGTTGATTTTCACTTCGTACTTAACTTCTACATGAAAGCACACAGGACTAACACCAGGTTTTATATTAATTTATCTTTCTGTCTTCCTCTTGCTCTTTAATGTGGAAAACGTCATAGGAAAAAACTGGATTTCTATCATTCTTAATCCCAAAATGGCATATTACAGCAACGGTGAAATTAGCTACTTAAGTCTTATATGGTGAGAGTATTATCACAAATCCTGGTATCCATACAGAAAGGCCTGAAAGACTGAGCTTGTGAACCTGTGGTAAACCAATTTAGCAGGGATTTGTCAATGAAGTCCAGAAAAAAATGGGGCTGGGGAGGGAGGGAAGGATTGTATATTAACAACAAGTACCGTGTTTCCCCAAAAGTAAGACCTAACCAGAAAATAAGCCCTAGCCTGATTTTTCAGGATGACATCCCCTGAACATAAACCCTAATGCGTCTTTTGGAACAAACCTTAATGTAAGATCCAGTCTTGTATTTGGGGAAACATGGTAGCTCCATTCAGGAAAATAAAATCATTAGTAACTTGACTGGCTTAAATGTCTTGCTATGAGGGTTATTTCCCTAAATTTGATGGTGAATGTGCAAAGTCCAATATATTGGAGTGGACGGGATTCTGCAAATTAAAGGTGTGGAAATCTCACTACTGAAATCATTCAAGGAATCGAGCATAAAGCAAAATTTACGTGTGGGAGGGATCAACCATATAACAACATAGATGTCTTTCATCTTTATTTCTGTTTAAGAAAGTATGTTTTTTGGTTGATATATTTCAACTGAAATGTAAAGATCACAAAATCACTAAATTAAAATCAAATTATTTAAGCTCATCATAAGGGCAGCAGAATTGATCCCATGAAAATATTTTGTTGGAAATAGAAATTTAGAGCATTACATTTCGGCTTTAAAGCATAAATGAGTCCCTAATATTACAATTGCTAATCCACATTTATAGATGGGGCTGAAGTCTGTCCATTTACTGTTCTTAAATGATAAATATTGGTAATGATGGCCGTGGAACAAATTCTCAGTATAAATGTGGATTTTCATTTAAAAATGTGACACTTAAAGCTATGATTCAGAACAATGGAAAACAAGAAACTCAGGGAAAACGTTTTTTAGTCCACTGATCTCTCACTTTGCTGAGAGATAGCTAAATGGTTTGAAATTAATGCCTGATAAATATGTGATCTGACTGAAGTTATAAATATCTTCAAAGAGCTATTCGAAGCATCTGAAAATGCTTTTTTAATGAGGTGAAAACATGAAAATTAGCTCTACTTAGATGCCTAGGAAAGCCCAGTATTGTACTTTACATTTCGGTTTATAAGCATTATTTCCAGTCTTCTTGGACAAGAATACCTATTTTACATTGTCCCGGTTTGTCAAATCCATCTAGATTCATAGAGTCAGCCACGCTCACTAAGAAAAGATCCTTCAGGCACATCCGCCAGGCATAGGTTCTCTAGCTGCCCCCTTCGTCCATGCTGGATCCTTCGCTGGCCTCTCAATGTCAGAAGGCACAAGGGTCCACTCTAGGGGCCTCTTCCTTTTCCTATATATGTTTACCCTTTAGGTGGTCGTAGCCAGTGACACAACTTTAAATACCTACACTTTTATTTCTGCCCAATTTTCATTTCTGCCTCTGAGCTCCAGATTTGTTCAGCCAATTGCCTCTCTTGTTCATGTACATTAACTGGCACCTCACATGAACATGTCCAAACGAGAACACGTGATTATTTATTCCCCACCAAACCCTGCTCCCGCTCGACTTTCCCATTTTCAAAAAGGACCTCACCATTGCCCAGGTGTTCAACCTGAGTATCTATGGACCACCCTTCATTCCTCTATTTCTATCACACTCGACATTCAACCCAAGACAGAGATTCAAAATCTCCCGAGCACTGGACCACTCACTTCTCAGCACCTCTGAAGCCACACAGCCCTAACCCAGTACCACCATCACGTACCGGGATCCACATAACTGCTTCTACTACTTTTATTTCTGCCTGAGCAAAGCCATGTCTTCACCAGAGGCTAGAGTAGGGCGTTAGACACATAAATGAGGTGCCATTACTCCCCAACTCCGTACCCTTTCATGGCTCCCGCCCACATTCTTTACACACACCTTCAAGGTGCTGCACGGCCCTGCCTGGCTCTCCCCGTGCTCACCACCCCTCCCCAGGCAGCCACGTTCACCTGCCTATGCCTCCCATACACTGAACTCCACTCCTTTGCTCGGCCTTTGCACGCGACGGTCCCTTTCCTTCATGCTACTGCCCTCAGCATCGCATGCTGGTGCCCTCAGTCCAGTGAGGGCTCTGCCTGGACACACCACCCTTGTTGAAGGAGTTTTTCCATCCAAACCACTTCCACCTCCCTCTCTGGTCTTCCAATCGAGTTTCTGTTTCTTTACACCAGCTCCCATGAGATAACAAATGGATTCATTCATAGTGTGTTGGCTATGGGGCCGGCTCCAGGTGGTAGGAATCCTGTCTGGGACGATTACCCCTATGTCCAAGCTGACATACGACCTAGAAGCTGACACAGAGCAGGACTCAATGATTAGCGATTTATTGGAGGAAACATGAATGAGCGTATACACTGTGCCGTAGCTATGTGACTAACGAGTCTTACAACCTCTGACTGTAATATAAAGCGAAGTACAAACACACACGGCTTTAAATAGCCACATTATTAGTTCTCATCAAGTCTATATACATCCACACGATGTGTGTGTCTCACTTAAGTAATTAATGATTATATCACGTGTATATCTGGGTCCAACGAAAGCACAGTCAGCTGCAGATGTGTGCAGAGCCTAGAAGTAGCTCTGACCAGAGCAAACGTTCACAGAGCAGGATGTGCCCAGGTGCGTGTGGTCTAGTCCACGTCACCAGCTACAAATACCTGCTGCCCCTGTGGGAAGGACAGCCTCTCAGGAATGGACACTGCTGCTACCTTCCTGCTCTGCAGAGGACACTCCCTCGCTCAGGAGGAGGATGGTCAGGAAGGGCTGCCGGGAGACAGCTGGGTGTGGAGTTTGGTATGAGCCCAGGAAAGAGCCGAGCGAAAGGCACTTGGCTGATAACCAGCTCCCCAGATTGCTGCACTTACGTTTAGTGATTGCTATTATTGCAATTTTAATAATGTTCATCAGAGACAGCTAGTCTGAACAACGTATCCCCTTAGGACTGGTCTACTGACTTCAACTTTAATTTGATCATATTTTAATGCACAACAGTATATATAGCTCCAAGACAGCAATCTACACAACAGTTGATAATGGAGGAGGGTCACAGAAATCTAACAAGAGCCTGCAGAGAATCACGGCTTTGCTTTATTATCATGCCAGTCAATTGCATCCCACAAGAAACCCTGCCTGTTAACTCACTGCTCCTAGCGTGTACCAGGCGATCCAATTCAATGTGAATAAGGAGATTCCCAGGGCTTTTTGAAGCAGCACTTTATAAAAATTCTATTCATGCCTACCTGGAAATAACTTTAAATCTTTATTGTAGCTTCCTGGCTTTCTTTCCACCCATAAAAATATTTGAAAGATAAAATAGTGGGTTCAGACATCTGCCTTCCCAATGTGATATAAATCCACACATGGACCATTCCTGTGCTATAATGATGCTGTAGATGGTGGAGCAATTCCATAGACAGTTTATCAGCTTTCTCAGAAAATAAAATTCCTCTTTTCTGGATCAAACAGATTCTCTCTCTCTCTCTCACTCTCTCTTTCTGTCTCTCTCTCTCTCTCTGTCTCTCTCTCTGTCTCTCTCTCTCAACTGTAAATCAAATTAGCTTCCAAAGAAAACATTTCAGAGCTAACAGATGACAGATACAGACACCCCCACCCCCACCCCATCACCCTCCATGTAGGTTTTTATATTGGGTATAAATTCTCACTGAAATATTAACATCTCTCATTGTTTATGGATACACTTTATTTTTTAAATGGGAAAACCCAATTCAATTCCCCAGTATTCTAAGAAATATTAGCATTTCAAATGGATTTCAAACAAGTGTAGCTATGCCTTAATAGACAAACATACTTTTTAAATGAGGAGGCAATCCTTGAGGAAAACAATTAGCGGTGGTGGTACACATTTTCCCTAACTCCCCCAAATTTTTGAAGATGAAGAACTGCTGTTCTCTATGCCCAGAACTGCAAGAAAGTGATATAGTGTGGGAGCTGATCCTGGAAAAATAGAGCGGACAGTAACAGCTGCCTTCTGGATCTATATCCAGAAGAGCTGAGCATGAGTGTAGAGCACTTGAGACGGTAACAGCCCCACATATGGCACGGTCCCAGAAAAATTACTTTCGTGTGACAATTCCATTCAATCAGTTCACATTCAACATGCCAAGGTTTTTGCATTGTGAAGTTATTACCTTTCATTCATAAATCAGAAAACCTAATTCAATCACATTAACCACTGTCCCAAATGATTAAATACATCCCAGAAACAGAAAGAAAAAAACATTAAATCAAACAAAGCAATTTTCTCCCTATGAAGAGGAGACAACAAAGCATTCTTCGGCGCGGAGTGCCCAGGGCTCTGGAATTCCAGCAGTTGCAACAATAAGGGGCATGGCTGGCAGAAGCTGCTGTGTGGACCGCTGCTGCATCTTCGCGGGAGTCACACCACACCCGTGTTGCCACGGCGGGACTCACACCACACCCCAGTGCCGCCATGGCGGGAGTCACACCACACCCCAGTGCTGCCACGGCGGGAGTCACACCACACCCGTGTCGCCACGGCGGGAGTCACACCACACCCCAGTGCCGCCACGGTGGGAGTCACATCACACCCGTGTTACCACGGCGGGACTCACACCACACCCCAGTGCCGCCACGGCGGGAGTCACACCACACCTGTGCCGCCACGGCGGGAGTCACACCACACCCCAGTGCTGCCACGGCGGGAGTCACACCACACCCGTGTTGCCACGGTGGGAGTCACACCACACCCCAGTGCTGCCACGGCGGGAGTCACACCACACCCGTGTTGCCATGGCGGGAGTCACACCACACCCCAGTGCTGCCACGGCGGGAGTCACACCACACCCGTGTTGCCACGGCGGGAGTCACACCACACCCCAGTGCTGCCATGGCGGGAGTCACACCACACCCGTGTTGCCACGGCGGGAGTCACACCACACCTGTGCCGCCACGGCGGGAGTCACACCACACCCCAGTGCCACCACGGTGGGAGTCACACCACACCTGTGCCGCCACGGCGGGAGTCACACCACACCCCAGTGCCACCACGGTGGGAGTCACACCACACCTGTGCCGCCATGGCGGGAGTCACACCACACCCGTGTTGCCACGGCGGGAGTCACACCGCACCCCAGTGCCGCCACGGCGGGAGTCACACCGCACCCCAGTGCCGCCACGGCGGGAGTCACACCGCACCCCAGTGCCGCCACGGCGGGAGTCACACCGCACCCCAGTGCCGCCACGGCGGGAGTCACACCGCACCCCAGTGCCGCCACGGCGGGAGTCACACCACACCCCACTGTCGCCACGGCGGGAGTCACACCACACCCCAGTGCCGCCACGGCGGGAGTCACACCACACCCCACTGTCGCCACGGCGGGAGTCACACCACACCCCAGTGCCGCCACGGCGGGAGTCACACCACACCCCACTGCCGCCACGGCGGGAGTCACACCACACCCCACTCTCGCCACGGCGGGAGTCACACCACACCCCAGTGCCGCCACGGCAGGAGTCACACCACACCCCACTGTCGCCACGGCGGGAGTCACACCACACCTGTGTCACCACAGCGGGAGTCACACCACACCCCGGTGCCGCCATGGTGCCTGCTGCCACCTGTCACACAGAGCCCCATGCAGATGGAGTCTGTCACCCTGACGACTTTCACACCCCTTCATCTCCTTGGCAGGTGATGTTCATGACCCTTAGAAATCCAGTTCTAACGTGGTTTCAGAATAAGCCATCACTGTCACAGAAAGGGGCCCGGAGGCTCAGCTCAGCAGTAGGAGAAACAAAGGATGGGTGAACAGGCTACTCATGCATTTCGTTAGCCCAACCCGCTCTTCACCATTGGCCAGCTACGCCTGACCCTGAGTCACAGCGTGTTTGCTGAACACGCAGCACAGCGCCCCTTTGCTGCTGCACGTGTTGCCCCTGTTTAGCCCCTCCCCGTCATGGCCCACTGCTTTCTCAGCCCCCCCCACCCCCGCACCCCACTCATGTTGGCGTGGGATGGGGATAAGAGGGGCAGCCTCTGCAGCTCACTGCCCGCTCCTGTCTCCCTGCCACCCTCCTCACCACACACCGCATGGCTTACTGAATGGCGCATGGGATGTCAGGGAAATGTGACCCTTTAACTCAGAATTGGAGGAATAATTGCCTTTCTTTTCACATTCCTGTAAACAGGCGTATAATGGAGCAGTAGTTTGGTATAAAATCATCGATTTGCTTCCAGCTTGAGATTAAACCAGTCACTTCAAACATTTTAATTTGGGCAAAGGGCTCTGTGTGATTTCTTTTTCTCTCCACTATGACTTTATTTGAGGTCTGGAGATCACTGGGATTTGACAAGTTTGTCAGTGATCAGGGGCCACCATGATCAAGTAGGAAAAACCCACCAATGCTTCTTATGTGTTTATACGTTACAGGACCTTTTCAACGCCAGTGTCTGCACAAAAAGTGGGTTGCAAACTGTGGGCTTTGGAGAACATGAATTAATTCAGATTGGAGAATTTATGATGCTGTTCATTAACACAGATTAATGTCACGTTTATATTTTAAAACTTGGGTCAAAAAAGAAGTCAATGTAAATAATTGAGTAAAAGGGGAAGTGCCAGCCCCAAAATGTGCTTTATTTCTTCTACATAAATATCTCCACATGCACTAATGAACAACTAGTGGTTGTGATTTCCTTATAAAAAATGATACAGCAATTAAATAATTCATCACCACAGGGAGACTTCTAACCTTGGATGCAGTATCACATTCTTCCTTATGTAGTCATATAAATACTGCAAAAAAATGTACTTATTATTTCAATACTAACTCCACAGAAAGTTTTTTAAATGTCTTCAGTACCTATCTGAAATGGTTTTCCATGCATACTGACTAATATATGGATGTGATAGTTTTAAAAACTAAACTTATTTTTAAACTGTATGTATTTATTATTTTTATTAACTGATATACAATACTCTATTATTAATAGTTCTTTTTTTTAGATTTCAATATGTCTTTCTCTGTCTGACATATTTTACTTAGTATAATACCCTCTAGTTCCATCCATGTTGTCGCAAAAGATAACATTTCATTTTTTTATGGATCAATAATATTACACTTTACACACATACAGAAACACACGCACACACGAAGTCTGACCATTATGTTTGTGAACTCATCCTAGAAAAAGTGCTACAAACCTCATTGCTGAATATCACTATGGTCACCTTCACAGTGCTCCCCTTGGGAAGCTATGCACTGATGCCAGCACCTAGTCCACCCTTCAAAGCTATTTTGGAACTCTTTTTCTGGAATGGCCATCAAAGTTGTCATCGTGTTACCCTTGATGTCCTGAATGTCATCAAAATATCTGCCTTTCAATATTTGCTTTATCTTCAGCTAAAGAAAGAAGTCATTGGGGGCCAGATCGGGTGAGTAGGAAGGGTGTTCCAATACACTTATTTGTTTACTGGCTAAAAACTCCCTCACAGACCGTGTCATGTGAGCTGGTGCATTGTCGTGATGCAAAAGCCATGAACTGTTGGTGAAAAGTTCAGGTTGTCTAACTTTTTCATGCAGCCTTTTCAGCACTTCCAAATAGCAAATTTGGTTAACTGTTTGTCCAGTTGGTACAAATTCATAATGAATAAAGCCTCTGATATAAAAACAACTTAGCAACATCATCGCAACAAGTTCATGAACTTAATTGTCAGACCTGTATATGCATATTCATCTATCAATGGACACCTCGATTGCTTCTGTAGCTTGGCTATTGTAAATAATGCTGTAATGAACATAAGAGTGCATTCAGCTCTTTCAATTTGCATTTTCACTTTATTCTGATAAATACCCAGAAATAGAATTGCTAGAGAATAGGGTAGTTCTATTTTTAATTATTTGAGGAACCTCCATACTGTTTTCCATAGTGGCTGCACCATTTTACATTCCTATAAACAGTGTAAGAGGGTTCCCTTTTCTCCACATCCTCACCAACTCTTGTTAGTTTTTTGTCTTTTTGATAATAACTATTGTAACGGGTGTGAAGTGATATCTCATCGTGGTGTTGATTTTCATTTCCCTGGCGATTAGTGATGTTGACCATCCTTTCATATTCCTGTTGGCCACAAGCAAGTCTTCTTTGGAAAAGTATCTATTCAAGTCCTCTGCTCATTTTTTAAACTTGTTTTTTCTTGAGAGTAAGTTGTGCAAGTTCTGCATCTATTTTCAGTATTTCCCCCTTGTCAATTTATGATTTGCCAATATTTCCTCCCATTCAATAGGTGGTCTTTTCATTTTATTGATGGTTTGTTTCCTTATGCAAAAACTTTTTATTGTGATGTAATCCCATTTGTTTAATTTTGCTTTGTTGCCCTTTCCTAAATAGTCTGGTCCAAAAAATATTGCTAAGATCAGTATCAAAGACCTCACTGTCCATGTTTCCTTCTTGGAGAGTTATGGTTTCAGGTCTTATAATGAAGTCTTTAATCCATTTTGATTTATTTTTGTATAAAGTGTAAGACAGTGAACTAGTTTCATTTTGTTGTTGTTGTAGATTTCCAATTTTTTTCAATAACATTTAACAAAGAAACTGCCCACTCTCCTCACCACTTTGTGTTCTAGAAAACAGCTCCCTAAAAAGATCTACCCTCCCCCATGAAATCACAGATGCTCTGCTTATCTATGACAAGAACAGACACACACCCTCCAAATCCCTGTTCTTTGCTTCATAAATGATTACCTGAACTGTTCGTCTCTACTGACCAACCGGAATACAAGGTTGGTGAGCAAACCTTGGATAAGCCACTCTCTTTCCTCCAGGCTGGTGGACTCAGGCCAGCCCTCAGCCTGAGCCCGCAGACGGCCTCTCCTGAGCACAGGCTGGCCTCAAGGGGACATAGTCACTCATCTGCTCTCCTGCGATGCCACCCTTTCATCCCACTTCCACACAGTGGTTCTTTCTAGACTTGTTTGCTCCTCTCTAGAAACAAAACCCCTTTTTCCTCATGCTTGAAAGGCATGCAGGTTTTCTGGTCAGAATGTTCGCCCAACTTTAACAATCCCATTGGCCCAATTACAACAATCCAACCCCCAGGCCCCACAGTAATCCTTTCAAATAAAGCCTCTCCTTATTAAATAGATTTCTTTTTTATTTGGCAATATTTACAAGGAACGCTTTCTTAAGAGGTCAGAATAGTTTTGATTGTTGTTTCTTAGTTTCTCCTAACTTTCCCTCTAGGACTTGCAAAGACATACTCACCATGAAGGGAAAACAAACAAACAAACAACAACAACAACAAAAAAAAACAACTGTGGTTATTGGACAACCAGAATAATTTTAAATCATCAAATTCATACAAATCATATAGCAAGACACACTACATTAAAAAAAAAAAAAAGTCAGTGAGACAATAACAACAACAAAGTGACCTAACCACCAAGGAAAAATGATTTAAATAATCATTTCATGTTTTTTTCTTCATAGTGTGAAAGTTTCTTTGTGCACGTTATCTCCAGTGGGCTGGTAAATGTGTGCAATGCATCAGTGCTCTTTTGAACAACTTGTTCAGAATGCAAAGTACTTTACCTATCAATACTAAAGGCAGCTGAAAGGTTCGAATAAAGAAATGAGTTTGTTTGAAACACTTATTTGGTTTACGCCTTAGCTCTCAATCACAGGAAGAAGAAAGACAAGGAGAGTTTGCACTACCCAATTTTTAAGGGAGCGTTTTAGCAATAAGCGAGTGGTGACAAAAGCAGGTGAAAGGTGGCGAGTGCACAGTGTTTTACATCACTGAACATGAACTGACTGGGCGGTGGGCACACAACGTGGTATATGGACGATGTGTTACAGAATCGTACCCCTGAAACCTATGTCATTTCACTAACCATTGTCCCTCAATAAATGTAATTAAAAAAAGAAAGTGAGCTGTCCAGTAAACCCAGATGATGCTTCAAAACTGCTAGTGACTTTATCTGAATATCAAACATTCATTACAAAGGGGGCGCTCCATTGGCTCTCTCACCGGGTGCTGGCCATGGGGTGGGGAGGAAAGCAGGCAGCCCCAGCCCAGGACCATGACGATGTCCTTTTTCCCCGTGGCATAACACACAGCAACCCACATCGTGTTGTCCAGGCTAAGAGGGTGCAATGTGTCACAAAGAGACCAGAGTGAGGAAATGGGAGACCTGACTTCTAGGTGCATTCCCATTAGCATCCTCACTGGCAAAGGAAGAGGTCACACTTAATAATGACACATGTGCTGACCTGCACACATATGCACATAGCTGGTACATGTTCACATCTCTTCTATGTATAGAGAAACACATAAATAGCTTGCGATGACGACCTCAGGCCACCACCCTGATGAGCCCCAAGGCCACGCATTTTATAGACTTAATTCTTACAAAGAAAGGTGAGGCAGATGTCATCTCCACTTCATGGACAAGGAGCAAAGACTCTGGGAGGTAAGCGACCTTCCATGAGGCCACATGGCCGAGCCAGGACGCCAACACCTGACTGACTCCAAAGCACATGCTTCATGTTCCCAACCACTCGGTTCTGACCCAGAATGTTCTGCAGTGTTTCTTGTTTAAAGGAAAACAAAATGTGTAGGTAGGAGAATAAACAAACACATATGTCATATTCCTGTGTGACTCTTATTAGCACCCAGATAAGCATGGGGAGTAAGGCATGTGGCAGGTGAACCAGAGGCTAAATGCCCCCGTGTGACTGGATCTGAGGCCGGCCTCCTCTGCTGGTGACAACACACTAGCGACACCTTTGTCACTGCAAAGATGCTGCAAGAAAGGGCTGAACTCCCTACAGCACTCAGATGGTCAAATCACTGCCATCCCCTCCATGGCACACGGAATGAAAATGTGCAGCATCCGGATGGGTTCTCAGTGGGCCAAGGTCTCAGTTACTTCCCTGAATGTACAGGTAAGAGAGGGAAATGCTTAAATGTAACACTTTAACTTAATGATAACTATGGCTTGATATTCGGTACTAATAACTATCTATGGTACACCCATTCCTAGTTCCTGAAAGTCTGGGACTAAGTTTGCAGACAGACTTTCCTCACCAAACAGGAAATGCTGGCTTGCAGATCAGCAGACTGATTTCCCCAGATTTTATTTTCTATTTCATTTAGATTTTTTTCTGGCTCTAATTTGTATCTATTTTGCTACATTTCACGTATTCTTAGAACTCCATTCAAATATTTTGTGGCAGAAGGTATTGTGAGCATACATTCCTAAAAGATGTATTTACATTATAAAATCAAATTATGGTGGCATACTAATATTTACTCATACATAAATATAACCATAGTTATCATGTATTTAGTGCTTATCATACCAAGAATTCTAGATGAAGTTTTTCATGAAATTTGCTCTCACGTTTACCATTTTACAGATGGTAAAATGGAGGCCCCGGGTGGTTGACCAGCAAGCCCAGGGTCAGCCAGGGAACACACAGCAGAGCCCGGATCCCATCCGCCCCCCAGCTGGAATGGAGTTCAGTTCCGTGGGCGTCCACAAATGGTTCTCGACTCCTGCAACCCTGACCGTGTATCAGAAACATCCAGAGCAAGAGAAGCAGGCCCGCTCCAGGAATGCGCTCCGGGTGCGCCTAGACGCCACTGGAGGCTGCTGCTTCCGCAGTTCAGGGGCCTCACGCTGCAAACCTCCCTGGGCGAAGAAAGGCAGGTAGGAGACCACCGAGCAGTGCGCGTTCCCTGGGCTTCACTACATTTGACGTTTTGATCCAATCGCTAGTCTACAGCATGCGCTGTCCTAAGACAATAAAGCTGAAAGCCAACAAAACAAACGAAACCTCGGGCTGCCCAGTCGCCAGTAGTAAACTGTTTGCACAGCTTCTCTTAACTAAGGCCTTCTCCTGAGAACTACATCCCCACATCTGGCCTCATGGGATCCAGGGCCAGGTCCAAGGATTGCAACAAGGACACATCATGGCACGTGTGTGCAGGAGAAGACAGTGAGGATAAGATTTCCATTTGCCAGGTAGCCTAATCCATCCTAATTGGCCCCTTTCACAGTCTGTTGGAATGTGGTTTTGCCAACCAAGCTGACATGGTTGGTTTTGCAAGTCAGGGGGAATCTTCCCAGCAGTTCTTAGTAACCCAGGAGCCAGAGGAGAAAATAAAATTATAAAGCAATGTATTTGCTTTTATCAAATCCTGAGTCTAGAATAACTGATACAAATATATAATCACTTGTATATAAATAACTATTAAATACTATGCAAATGACACCTTGAAGCATAAAAACGGATACGGAGCACATCCTCGAAGACTCTATTTACACTCCAATTCTTTTCTTTCCTCTATTCCTGACATGTCGGTTGGCAGCGATGTTTTTACTTTAAGAAGGTTTTTATCTTTTAGAAACACTAATGGATAATTAATCACTACATTTCTCGTGGTTACCCACTGATTAGAAACAATTCACTTATTCCTTCAGAGAAATCTGAAGGACAGCAAAACACATCCCAACATATCAATGAAAACACACATACGCCGAGGAAGAGACCACAATACCTTGCAAAGCAGTAAAGTCCTTTGAAAAACCATACTGACGCTATACTGCCCAGCTCACAGGAAAAGAAACACATCCCGATGGTTAACAAGTGGTTGTGTTAACTGTGTCCAAATATCAGAGAAGGGTAAACAAACCAAAGATTAGGTTGAGTCCCGTTACAAACAAGAAAGAACAGGAAATAAAATCAGTCCTCAAAAGCAGATTTTCTTACCTAAAGTGTCATTCAATGAAGCATATTTTCAGACTCATGTGATGAGAGTCTCAGTCATAGAAACCGATGAAAAGGTTAAAGTGTAGAATGATGTTTTGACAAAGGCAGCAGAATCACTGCCCCTAGAAATTTTGAAGAATTGGACTGACATCCATCTCTGTTAGGTGCTTTGGGCCATCTTACTCTAAAGCAGAAAGTTTTATGCGTTGACTTCTTGAATTTCCTTTCAATATTAGACATTTAAACTAGATAATTTATTTCAAAATTAAAAAGCTTAACAAATTATTTTACTCCATCTTACCCTTTTACTGCAATTCTTTCAAATGTCCTTTTTTACGCCCTTAATATTACTGTTATCATCATCATCATCATCATATTTTAGTCAATCATATAGGAAAATTATCTGGATTTTGTTGAGAGGCTCTCAACATTATTTAGAACTGTGGAAGAATGTTATTGAAAGTAAATTATACCAAAATTTAAAGATATAATTTAAAACTGCAAAAGCAAACAATATACGAGAAATGCATAAAGACTTTCATTGCTGTGTTTGAACAGCTGTAGCATCGGTGTAATGCAATGCCAGATAAAGTCACTGAATCAAAGGTATAACAAGTTCAAATAAAGATGAGCTCATTGGATGGAGATACATTGATTAGAGAAGTAGTGACAAAAGAGTAAGAAGTTCAAGTACAGAATATTAGGGCAAATTGTAATATATATGTCAAATCCCAATTTACATTGTTAAGCACGGTTTGGTAAAAAAAAAAAAAAAAAAAAAGTTTGACAGTTACACCCAAGGTTTATATGATGTCGCTTCAGCTACTTCCTTGCCCTAAATTGACTTCATGAGAGAGTATAAGCTATTGTAACATGCTTTGCTTTCATCGTTGAATACCTCATCATGAAAATGCTTTTATTGTAATGCAAACTTGTTGGGTCTGATAGTATCAAACACGTAACTAGGTTATTCAACTCTATAGGTAGCAATGATCTTGAAGCTCAGCACGTCGCCAATGACACCGGCAAATTTTCTAACAGATATATCAGGTTTTCTTCAATTTAATGACATTTTACTTAGTTTCAGTAAAGTTGAATTCTTTCTAAAAGCAATAAAAAAGCTGAATTTCCTAGAACTTTTGTTTCCCCACAAGCACCTGTATAATTTATCAGTCTATATTCCAAAGTAATTTATTTATCTATACTACATCCCTTGGGTATTTCTAAAATGGAGTTCCATTTAAAATCAAGAAGCTATAGAAGAAGTTTGAAAAATAAGATAAGAAATTGCATCAAAAGAGAACATAATGTTCAGAGCAAAACATGGACACAGAGACATCCTGGGCCGTATTATCTCGTGACTGGGAAAATGCAGTTTCCCCCAGGATTAATGATTGTTGCCTATTTGCATCAAGAAGACGAAATGCAGCCCTGAGATTAAGAAAGTTGCTCAGTATTTGCTGAAGGCACAGGATCTAAAGTTGACCCACCTAGTAGCAGACTGAAATATGCTAATTTTGATAAAATATTCCTTTATTTTCTAATTAGTTCTCTTCCTCCTAAAACCCACCTAGGTATTTACCATGCATGAGGAGTGTTTACACAGATGAGTTGCCTCCTTAGATGTAAACCTTCCGTAACCGATAATCAACTATTAATGGAAAAAGGAAAGTTTTCTGGTAACACAGTCATGACGTTCTGCTACATTAGTCACGTCTACAAATGCCTTCATTCTCCGGTCATGAAAACTTCAGTTACATCCAGGAAGAAGTAACTCATATAGGCTCTCACCTCTCCACCCCTGGACACACCAGAGAATTGCAGTAGACTTCAATTAACATGAAAGAGCCTTAAACACAATAACGTAATTAGGTATATTCATGAGCAGTAATTATGCCCTATAATGATAACTAGTCCGAAGTGCTGCTGGGTCCTTTAGAAAAACATTTCTCTTCCAGGAGAAACTTGCAGACTTGCAGGATACAAGACAAGGGGACATTCCCATCAGAGTGAACCTATGATATGAATGGGGTCCTCTACATGGCAGCGACTGCAATAAATTACCAAATGTGTTCTGTTTTCTGAGATGGGCTCAATTTATCATTTTATTGAAAAGGTTCCATTATGCTAATGTCTTACAAAATCACATCCTGCTGTTGCCAGAAGGTCACGAGGGGATATAAATTTTTACATTTAGAACCAAGAAGTTGGACAGCAGTCACAGCTTCCAAGGGTTAATAAGGAGCCATCAAAGTACATTCAAGGACTTAGCAATGACAGCTCTTTAGGATGCTCTTCTAGTTAATGGAAGAAAAAGGAAAATATTCTTCCCAGTTAAACATTAGGGGAGAAAATGAATGCTACAAGTACAGGGGCATTAAAACTTGGCTTCGAGCATAGGGGTGATTATTTGAAATTTCTTCCTTGAAATTCTGATTTCCCTAATTATCTGAAGTATCAGTAGAACAGGTATATGTTAAATAGGTCTCTTTTACATAGTATATGGGTTGTCTGAATTATCTATCATCTTCATCGACCTTCTTCAAATACTTTCAAAAATAAGTTTGCTAAAGATCTACAATGTGTGCAAAATTAATATGCAGGATTTTACGGAATAGCATTGTGTCTATGAGGAGGGTGCTTAGGTTTTGACTAGTCCCAAACCCCACATCCCAGTTCTCAGGAAAAAGAAGAATGATAAGCTAATTATTCAGTGCAAATTAGATATTATTCCCTGGGGTAATGTTTTATTTCCATCTTTACAAGAATTATCGATTCCCTCCAATCACTAAGGACGGCGAACATAATTCATGAATATATCGTATCATCAATCCATCAATAATTTGTAGTTATGGGCAACAACTGTCAAACAGCTGAGTAAAAACACATTACAACCAGATAGCTCCCTTTGGACCAATTATTGTAAATCAAAGCAACACTGAGGAGAAGCAGCTGCTTTTTCGAAGTACTTGCCTGGCATATACTTGGCATCCAATTTTCTAACGTAGCCTACAAGCAGTCTGGGAACAACAGTATCTGCATTGCTGGATTTGGCCCCCTGTTTTTTTCTGGTTCAGTTGCTGAGTAGCTGTAGAGTTTTATATTCTACAGTTTGAGTGTTTTTTCAATTCGGGAAGCCATTTTGAATCGGTCACTGATCACAGTTTGTTGCAATTCCCAAGGCGGTGATGACTAAGAAGCCAGGTATAGTCCAGGGGATTACATTGTATGAAAGTACAGAGCAGGAGATATACAACATATTCTGTCATGATCTGGAATGCATTTGACAGGAAAAAAAAAATCTTTAGAAATATATCTAAAATAGTTTGGAAGCCCAGTTCACAAAATTGTGTCTAAAAAAATAAAAATTAAAAGATTATATAACTCCTTGCCAAATTCAAATCATAAAGTTTCTCATTGACTAATTCCACACATTTGTATTAGAAGTGATTCTCTATGGCTGTTTGTTATGTGTTTCCTGTCAACTGGTATATTTTGTCACATCAAATGTAAAGCTATGGAAGGTAGACATCCCTTAATTTGGAAAACTATTACTCAGATATTTACAAAAATGGAATTTGTTTAAGGCCTTAGAATAAAATGGCTGTTCTTGCATCAGAGTGTATAACACTAGTGTTGATTTTATAAACCAGGCCAAATCTAAGCAATTAGCTATGCACCCTTTGATCCAATTCAAAGAGAATGGACTTTTGAACCAAAAGACCCTGGTGCAAATCTTAGCAACAACACCTTTCAGTTGTGGGATCTCGAACAAGAAATTTAGCCTCTACTCTCAGTTACTATGCAAAAGAAGGAATAATAATTTTATTCCTAATAAAACTGTTAAGAAATAGGAAATGTTTTATCATTCCATTAAGAATTTAAAAAATCATATCTGTACAATGGATTTAGAGTAATGGTTGGCAGGAGAAACATAATATTTTCTGTAACAGTTCACACATTAAGTAGGACTACTTTAGCTTCAATCTCACAATAGTCCGAAAAATATCTGAAACTTGGAATTAGGCCAAAGAGATTACAATTGGTTCATCAGTGCTATGGAGACCTTTTATGTGGGCCATTTTATTATACAACTTTGTAGGGGCAAGGGTTAACTTTATTTCCAGTAGACATGTAAAGAGTTTCCGTCCAGTAGAGCAGATGGCCCCAAATGTTAACGGTTTATTGCCCTGTAAGAACTTAACAAATTTTGTATATAGCCTAGCCATCTTATCCTAACTTCTCGTTAATAAATTGCACGTGTCATGTATGGATCTATCTATTTGTATCTATCTATCTATCTATCTATCTATCTATCTATCTGTCTGTCTGTCTGTCTGTCTGTCTGTCTGTCTGTCTATCTATCTATCTATCAATCATCTATTAACCTCTCTAAAGTTCTTTGAACCAGTTTGGAGCTCCCTGTTTCCCTGTGAAATAATTAGTTGGGTGGAAGTTTTGATACCTGTTCATTTTATATGTACATGACAGTCATGACTCGACCTTTTCGAAAATCAGAGTTTCACAGTTTTGAGGAGCCAAGTAAACTGTATTTCCAGAGAACTACGCCTCATGAGCTATCAGCCAAGGCAGGTCTTTTCTTGGTTCCTAAAGTAAATCCTTGCCAAAACAAAACCGTAACTCTAACAACCCACTTTTTCTCTGTTTTTCCCTTCCTCTTTGCTGATTTCATGTTGATTTCTGTCTGTGGATTACACACCTCTTTAGTGGTCACAGTGACTGGGAAATTGGTTTTATGTTCTGACTAGTGAGCTACAAGATGGAATAATTCTGTTCTCTGTTGAGTAAGAGAAAACAAACATTCAGGTCATTTTTGCTTATTCATCTATCTGTGACCTCAAATCAATTTAAAAATGCTTTGCTTCCTGGGAAGGAAAACAGCTCTTTGAAATCTAGACTAGTAAGTTTTGGTGCGTCTATGTTTACTTTTGATCTATGGCTGAAACTGTAGGATTGAAGCTATAAATTCTCTCTCTAGCTGTGCGTCTATGTTTCTGTACTTCAAAAAGGTCTCTGCCTCTTGTGTGTGAAATGTTTTCTTATTATCTGGGGTTATTAATAAACTGTCACGTCTCAAACTAAAGCCCTGTTCTGATTGGTTTATAAAAATCAATGCTTTTGTCCATGGAATATTTCCAATATTCACAGAAAATAAACTTTGGATACTTTAAATGTTGTAGACATTTAAGGAAAAAATCTTTCCTGTAGAAAGTACTAGCTAAGAAATATTTGAAGAATTCAAGTTTACACAATTATGGTGAATCTGTGGACACTTGGATTGTTTTAATAATTTGGATTTAAGAAAGAAAAAAGCTATGTATCCTTTTTCTGATGTATCAGTGTTAAATATGTGACAAGATTTTCATTTAATATTTTATAAATGCGCGGACTAGATTCCTCATGAAGAAACTCGCTAAACTGAGTGTGCTACACTTCTCGTACTGGTTTATTTACTAAGTAACCTAACGTTACACTTACGTGATATTTAAGTTTATGAAAAAATATACATTTGTACATTTGTCTTTGACTAGATTGAATCATAATTCTGGGTAAGTTTTATCGTAATTATGTTTTGTAGTGTGTCAGTTTTTAGATCCTTATATAACTTTAAAAATCTGGATTAATATTAAATCAGGTTTTTAATGACTAGCCTTTGGGTAGTTGGATAACTTCTATTAAGGCTGAATACAAAAGCATCAATAAGGAAGCACAAGTTTAAGTTTATATACATGTGGTTCTTTAGTTCTATGTACTATAGAATAGCTACATTTTTGGTTTATGTTAAGGAAGTGTTTTATTTTTGCTACTTTAAGAAATTGCAGGAGTGGCTGGTTAGCTCAGTTGGTTGGAGCGTGGTGCTGGTAGCCCCAAGGTTGCCAGTTCGATCCCTGCATGGGCCACTGTGAGCTGCACCCTCCTTAAAAAAAAAGAAAGAAAGAAAAAGAAAGAAAAGAAAGAAATTGTGTCTGTAAAAATTATATAATGTGTATTTATGAGCTTTGGTAGTCTGTTAAATTATTGTGTATGACAGACAGTTCTCAATTACCTACCTTCCAGTTTTCTCTGTAGAAATAGAAGTTTTATTTTATTTGTATTTTTATTTTTAAAGTTATGATTGATTTGGGTGGTTGAGACTACACTAGAAGCAATAGTAACAGAAAAATACAGCTGTTTACCCAAGGCAATGGGGTAAGTTTCACTTTCTTAAAGGAAGGAGAGAGTAGTTTTTTTTGTTTTTGTTTTCCCTAAAACAAAGTATCAGTTTGTTCTAGAATATAAAAGAATACAGTGAAAAGACAAGTTTGAGAGAATATAGCAAGCTGTAGAAAGTTTGAGAAAAATGAATTTTACTTGCCGTTTATAATACCTACATCTGAAAAGAAGCTATTAGGTTGGTGCAAAAGTAACTGCCATTTTTGCAATTATTTTTAACCATCTAAACCGCAATTACTCTTGCACCAACCTAATATGAAATATGTTAAAATCAGTGCAGTTTACCTAGTTTTGATGGGCTTATATGTAAGATGATTTAAAAGAAAACAGTGGAGCTCGTAAAACCTATGTCATCAAATATTACATGAATACAAAATTAGAATTACACTTTTTCCTCTGTTGAGTTGATCAATCCACCTTAGAAGCCTTAGCAAGGCATAGTGAAATACTGTTTTCCGTCTGTATAATCTGCCCAGGTAGCAGATTCTATATCCAGAATAATCTCTGCTTCGTGTTGATTTTATCACGTTCTTCAATAGATCATTTAAAAAGGCAAAGTTCCCTCATTTGTGAAAGAACTAAGGTTCCTTTTAGTCATGCTATCTTAGCTTAAAATATTTTAGTGTCACTTTATGTCAATAAGCATGTATTGTTTCTCAGGTACCTGGGACATTATTATAAGCAAATGATCAAGTCTCCTCTGGCAACTCCTTTGATTTTGCCTTCCTAAAATCAGATCTAAAATTGAATTTTAATAAAAACTTAAGAGAATAATTTCAGGGTTTACTTTTCATTTAAAAATATCTCTTTGAATTTCCCAGAGGGTCCCTGGAAAGAGACACGAGAAATCTCCGGGTCTGTTTGGTGTGCTTCCTATTTCTTGACTTCAGCATTCCTAGAAGAGGAAGGAAGTGGGCTATCAAATCAGAGCTCTCAGCCTTCTCTAGGTTAGGGTTGTAGAGAGAAAACATTATTTATTCGTATAAATCTTTCATCAATTGAACCCTTGACAAGATGGCCATGGAGAGTGGTCAAAGTCCTGTGTTGCCCATATATGCGCTTACCCTCAGGGGAAACATGGCTCAAACCCTTTTGAAATAGTTATATGCACCTTATCACAAAGGGGAGTTTTATTCTCCCCGTTCTGCTGTTATTGGTCACTATCACCATCGGTCTAGCATTGTATTTGTATGGAATGGGTTTCTGCTCTCATCGGAGGCCTGCCTGAAAGCTCTCCATAACCCACAGGCCCGAGCTTGTGGCCCATCCCAGAAGGACAGTCTTGGGTCTCCGGGAAAGGATGGTGCCAGGTGCTCTGGACTTCAAAGGACAGAATCCCAGTCATGGTCTCAGAGCTGACCTCAGCTTGACACCTCTCAGACTGTACCAGCAGAATGAACCAGTATTTCCAGGACTCCTTTAGTCTGGAAATAGATGTTCTTCATGAAAGCAGACCACCAACCCAAATCCAACAGAACAAGAATTAATTACATGCGAACAATCACACTGATGAAGAGAATTTAATTCTGGCCATTTATTTTGAATATCATTGGTATTGCTATCAGTGTCCTATGTTTATGGATATATGAAGATCTTTTTGTTTCTTCTTCAAATAGCTCACCTCACCTTCAATTTAATAGACTATGCCTTTGTTTATGAAACTGAAACATGCATGAATACTATCTGAATTTCACTGGACTTCAGAATTAAAAAACACATACATTTTTACTAAGTCTCCTTATTTCTCATGGCAACATAGTTATTGCATAGGTTCAATACGAATTTGTTCTCCTTTTACCGGAATATAATTCAACAAATTGAATGTATGCATGGAGCGTGAGACTTGAGAGTCATTCTCACTTCATCAGGTAGGACAGCACACTGTTAAGGAATGATAACTGACTTCATACCTGTAGCCAGTGCCTAGAAAGCCCTCCCCGGAAAACAGGTTTGGCAGCTGGCCAAGATAGTCCCAGGACACGGATCAAAATTTCTGTCTTGCATAACAAATAACCCCAAGGATCATGGTTTATCGCACTGGAAGACACTGACCAGTGTTGTAGCTAATCCAGCAATCTTTCCCTAACACTTCTTTATTTTACACACATGCACGTGCACACACACGCACATTCAAATGCTAGAAGGGGCTTTTTCTTGAAGTGGTACTTTGAAACATTTACACAAAAGTACAGAGAATAGCACAAGCTAACAATCAAAGATTCAACACTATTTCACATGTAGATTGAAAGTTTGCCCCACTTTCGGTAACCCTAAAATTGAGCTCAGGGCATCAGCCCAATCCCTTCATTGCATATCTACCGGCCACTTTCACCTATTTATAACTGTTGCCAGAATGAATTACGACTTGCAAAATGCTGACTATTCTGATTTTGGAATTCCTTCTTCAAATATTAGCTGGAATTACTCTGTACAGAAACATGTTCCTTGACTACTAGGGTTATTTGGTTCCCTTGAAAGAGAATTTATACAGGAAAAGTTGGATAAATGCTTATTGTTTTAATAACTAATTTTCTGAGTAAGGTTTTAGTGCTGTAGTTGTTTCCAATGTTTTCAAATGCATTTGATTTATTTTGTAAACTAATTGTGATAGATTGTATTCGATACTCTTTTTCTCTTGGACGATCCCATCTTTGGACAATGAACCTTTGTTAGCCCACGTGTCCTTCAAGAATAGCCATTAGTCTTTGATGACCTTCACAGCTATTATACATGATAGCACATACTATAAGATGTCCAAGGTCCGTTTTGCAAATTTACTGTTCCAGGCCTAGAGTCTGTCATTCCCCAAAGATTCATGATTCATTTCAGTGGGATATAGTGTTAAGAGACCCAAATCTGGGTGGCCATGAAATTACTCTTAATTTATAGTTTTGGAATAATGATCTAGATAGTCTACCTGATAAGGAGTTAGGGGGAGGGTGGTAGCAAGGGACGGGAAAAGCCAAGCACATGAGGTCCTAAAACTGGCTGCTCATCACAATTGTCTGCGCAATCATCAAAGTACAGATTCCCAGGCCTCAGAAAGACCTATTTACTCTGATGCTCAAGGTGACCCCAGGTTATTCAATGGGCCCTTGGTAAGTGGTGTAACTCCAGGGGCCACAGGACAGAATGCTAAGTGATAGTCTCTAAGTACCCGCATTTCCAGGATGTCGGTATCCAGTGCATCAGATACCTTTAGAGTTGAATAGTTTTTATCTTCTAAGAATTATTATCACTTTTTCTTATCTTAAAAAGTAATATATAGTCATTATAGAAAGTGATAATAAAACAAAATTCAAAATAAAAAATAGTAACTCATAATCCTATCACAAAGAAAGAAGTACAGATACAAGAGTTGATAGTAGTTTAGTAGCTATATACATATGCAAACATGGATGGATGTATTTAGTTAACCTGTTTTTTATAGAATAGGGTCATATTCTACTCAGTATTCTGGAATCTTTTTTTCATGTAGCATCTTTCTAGGCCATTACATACTATTCTACAATACCATCTTCAATGGTTATATAGTACTCCATTTTATCCAGCTGCCAAACATTTATTCATGCAGTCCCTATGGTTGGACCTCTTGATTGTTTTCAATGTTTTGCCAATATAAATAATGCTATGTTGAACATCTTTATGGATAACTCCTTGCATACGTCCTTAATATCATTTTATGATACACTCTGAGAAGTAAATTATCAAGTCAAAAGGTAAAAATTGCATTTCCTCTTGTGGGACTGTAAAGCTCTAAAATAATTCCTTATCAATCTGAAGTAGAGAAAAGTCTGTGACACATGTAAAGGCCTACAAGTTAAGGAGCACAGGTGTATAATGGGGGAAGGAAACTCGTTCTCTGATTTTTTTAAGAACTGTTTTAAATTGAGTTTTAGTGTATGGGAAAAATTAGCAATGTGTAGGATATTGTGATTCCCAGGTTATTCAGCAATAAATGACGTCATTGCAACAACGTATTGCAGGAGGCGCGGCACGATCCTCCTGTGCATATCTGTGAGGTGGAGGATTTGGCAATAAGAGAGAACAGTTTGCAATGCTGTTTGTAATGATTAAGACAAAAGAACTAAACTCTGCTTCAGGAATCTAAATTTCTCCCGTAATTTAGAATCTTGGATCTGAATGAATTATATTTCCTTGTCTCAAAAAGGCCATTAAAGGATGAATGGATAACTGTGGTTTTCATTCGTTTAACACATATTATTAAGCATCTACTGTTAGGTAATGCACTATGTTAGGTACTGAGGACAGCCAGAGCAAGGTGAAATCCCACCTCATGAAACACACATCCCAGTGGGACAACTTGTGTGAGCCATCCTGGTGCTCATGGACCTACTGTATACAGTAAACCCATGAAATTAACTATGTTAAAAAAGCAAACTTGTTTCTTTCTTCATACAAGCAAGAGACATTATTTGCCATGGAGTTCAAAAGAAAAGGATAGCTATGGAATTAGCAATTTAAAAAGAAGCAGGAAAAATAACAGGTCTGAAAAATACTGGATTGCTCTGTTGGTGAGAAAGGGGTGGTGGCGATAGCAAAAGACTATAATCCAACATGTTTCTCTGTAGTAAGTAGCAAGTGGTAGAAATGTGTGATCATACAACAGACCTAAGTGGTTGGCATCTCCTGTCACTGAAGATGGGCTATATTTTACTGAGATACAGTATTTCTTACTGACAGGAGGAGACTGGATTAAGCAAAGGAATTAAAGCTATGGTTCTACTTTACTAGAATAAATGGACATATCAAAATACTGGAGCTGTGAAAGTAGTATTGATAAAAACAAAACAGTAATAGATGCCATCACTCTCATTTTCATGGAGGGGAATCCTATATGACCACTTTGAAATATGTTGCCTACTACCTGTGGAAACTTCTAGTTCCCGGTACCCTTGGTCCGTCTTTTCCCAAGATGATACGCGTATTTCTTCGTTAAACATGAGACCAAAATTTCAGTGATTTTACTATGAAAGAGTTAATGTAGTGAAAGAATATTATCAAATGATTCAACGACTTTTTACAGAGAGGTGACTTCACAGCCATCAGCTAGAAATCAAAGAGTTCTGGCTAGCTCTTTATCATCAGAAGACTTATATTGGCACCAGAAGTCCACACAACAAACAGCTTTTATAAATAACTACTCAGGCAGAAGTATCACTCACTAAGCCTTGTCTTTCATTCTTTACAACAATAAAGAAAATGCATGGCAAAAAGCAGCAATCTATAAAGATGGGCAAATCATACGGCCTGAGCCATCACTTTAGATTAAAAGGTTTGCTATAGCGGATCAGTGAGTCTGTGAAAGGCAGAACCTCGCAAAGGCGCATGCACACTTTTTCCTTGCACTTACACAATACAGATGGATACTTTCAGACCCATGGAGAGATCTGTGTATTAGATTCATGTGAACATCCAAAAAGAGACATCGGCGGCACTCAGTCCTCAGTGCGTTGTCTCAAACAATGACGCTGATCTGAAAACCTGTGCCCAGCGGATCACACCCGAGTCCGTGTGCACTGTCTTCTTCCCCACTCAGAATGTGAGCTCTGGGTACATCAGAGCACAACACTAACTCGTCCCTACACTCTCTCATCCATCACTCAATGGCAGGACCAGGTAAAGTCCCCTGTGGTCCACATTTGTGAGCTGTCCCCACCTAATTGGTGCTTTCAAAAGACTGAATAGAGTTAAAGGGTCCTCTGAGCAAGTCCTTGTAGAAAAAATAAATAAATAAATATAACGCGCGTTTTTTTTTTTTTTTTTTTTGCCTTATTGAAACTTCCTTTCAGTCCAAATGGTTCCCAATCACCACAGGTCATTAAAAACCCAAAGATGAATCCTAATTTCTGATGTGTTACTCTAAAAGGAGTAGCACATTGCCTAACACAATATAAGGGGAGAAAAACAGACATGATTTAGGGATGGAAGTCCATGAAAATGTTAAATTCTAAGAAAACAGCCATAGGAGGTTTGTCCCGTGGCGTTCCTCATCAGGAACGACGGCCACCAGAACAGCCACTATTCCAGCAGGGCCCTCAGCATGTGATGGGAGTCACAACATTTACCAAGAAGTCAGTAAGTGCACAGATAAGTAGTCAAATAAAGTCAAATAAAGCCCCAACTCCAAACCAGAGTGAGCAGAAGGTAATTTTGAGAGTAGGAAGTCTCGGCACTATGGACCGAAGACCTAGCTCCTGTTTTTTCCTGAGCAAAACAGGAAGCTCTGGATCTATAGACTTTTGTCCATGTGAGCTGGGAAGAGGAAGGACAATGACGATGGCTACTAGACATTGTTTCGTATAATATATGTCAGGCACCCTTCTAAGCTCTGGTCGGATGTAGCTGGCACCAACTCTATGAGGTTGGGAATTTCATGATCTCTGTATATATATACAAAGAGACCAAGCACATTACGGTAATCAGTGCTTCTCAAATTGTAATGTGCACTATTCGACTGAGGCCCCTGTGAAAATGCAGTGTCTGGTTCAGCAGGTTTGGGATGGGTCCGGAGAGTCTGCATTTCTGATAAACTCCCAAGTGCTGCTAAGGCGGCTGACCCACAGCCCACTCTCTGAACAGCCAAAGTCGATGGTCCAAATTCCTAGAGCTGGAAAGAAGCAAAGCTAGGATGGTCCACTCGGCCTGGCTCCAGAGCCCACGGTCATCCCCACTAAGCTCAGTACCTGGGTCACAGACACATCGCATCCCGGGGTACTGAGCACTGGGCGAAGGGCCGGAAACAAATGCCTGTCACCTTTTCCTATAGCACTTTCCAGCAACAGCAAACATCTATGTAGTGCCTGCTGCATACCAGGCACTGTGGTAAACACTTGGGATATAAAATACTATTCCTGGGCTCAAGGGATTTTCATTTAAAGCACTAGACAAATGAGGGGCCATTTGATTCCCTTCTTGCAAGAAGCAAACTACAACTCCACTGATTGCGTGTTTTGATTAGTTTAATTATCATGCACAGAAAAGAATTTTTAAAGAATCAGAGTGTAATAACATACCTCTAACTCCAAAGGTAGTCAATTTAATTTAATCTTTGGGGATTGAGGAAGAACACCTAAGATTTTGCAGAGCATCAGAGGTATGATTTGGAAAATTAATTATAGTGCAATAGGTTCAGAAGGTGTAGGAGGTTGTACCTGATTCCACAGAATTACCTAGAAAGTGATTTTAAAAAGAAGGTACTGACAGTTTGTTTACTTGGCATGAGGATTTCAATTTCTTGTATAAAAATTGACATTTTGCTAATTCCCATTCTCATTATGTAGGTGGAACAAAGATTCCTGAATTTTGTGTAAATTTCTTGGAAGCTACCGTTCATACAAAATAACACCTTCACTAAATTTCACTAAATTTCCATCAGTCTTTATTTATTCAGAACAAATTTAGAAAATTTGAAAGGAGTTTATTATAGGCAGTCAATTTCTACGAAAAAAACATGTAATTTTTTCTTTATCTTTCTTCCAACAAAATCAAGAAAACGGAACCCTGCAGCCAGCCTGCACGCTGGCACTCTGCAGGAATTAGTAAGCTCAGACCCCTCCCGAGAGGACCTCACCAGCTGCAAATCTCCTGCCCGCGCCCCCTCTCTCCTGTCAGTGCACATCTCCCCATACTGGCACATGTCCAGTGTCCTCCGAAAGCCCTCGGGGCTCCAAGAGGGAACCATGTGAAAGCTTTACTTTGTGGGCCTCCAGGAGCAGGCCGCCCGTGCACTGCGAGTGGCAGAGCCCTTCACTGACAGAGCACAGTCGGGCAGGCCTCCCTTAGTCTAGGGGCTACTGCTCCCTCCCTTTTAATCACAACATTATTCATAAGGCGCCCCTGGCAAGCACCACCCTTCACTTCAACAACCCACATTGTCACTTCCCATCACTCTCCCCCACAGTTCATTTTTAACTGCTTATATTTTAAGACAGAGAGAGAGAGAGAGAGAGAGAGAGAGAGAGAGAGAGAGAGAGAGAGAGAGAGAGAGAGAACAACTTCTAACAGTCACAAAAGCCAAGAGAAACTGACTGAACAAGGCACAGAGGGGACCAGCCTCGGTGCATCCTCCGTCTTTCGGCCGGAGGCCCACTCTCCACCCGGCCAGCACGGAGTCACCCAGGGACGGGGCTGTCCACTCATGCAGGGGCTGGGGGTTTCTCTCCATAGGCTGTATCACACGGAGAAGTAAACTCTGGAAGTTTTTCAGCACTATTTGACTACATATCTCTTCTCCTTTTCCAAGTGTTTAAGAAAGAAAATGGAAGATGTGGGGACACTTCCTGAAACACCAGGAAAGAGACATGTGACTGGAAGTTACCATGGTCACCGAAAGCTCTGGCATCCGGAGCCCCCACAGCAGGATCCAGGCGTGGCTGCCACTGCCTGAAAACTACAAGCTCATCCACCTGAGAGCGTGCCCAGCCTCTTCCCACGTCCTCCAACAGCCCCGCACAAATCCTCCTGTCTCACAGACTACCAAGAATGCCTGTCTTTGCCTCTCCCTTGTCCAAATCCCCACATCACTTTGACTTACTGCTCTTTCAGAACTCACTCCATTTTATTTGTACGTGTGCACCTTCTAAACCATGAGCTAACCGAGGGCCTGGGTCTTCGCAGTCATGTTGGCACCTCGGTTGCCAGCTTATCATCCATGAGGAGCTCTCCAAAGTTCTGACACACGCTGCAGCGCGGACGGAGCATGAAGCCATCATGCGAAGTGAAATAAGCCCCCAAAAGAGCAACACATTGTGCGCCTACGCATAAGAGGTCTCTCCCGCCGTCCAATAGAGACGGAAGTTAAATGGGGATCCAGGGGCTGGGGGGAGGGGCCGACGGGAGGGGGGCTGTTGTCCAGTGGGTACAGTTTGCTTTGCAATGTGGAAAAGCGCTGGAGACAGGTTGCACAACAGTACGAATGTTTAACGCCCCTGAACTGTACACCTAGAAATGATTAATTTGGTTTACGCTATGCATTTTCCCCACAATAATTAAAAAAAGAACAACGCAGAAGGTGGGCTGATAGCAACGAATGAGGAAACGATTTCTCTGACACACACACTGGTCTGTGTAGAGCGCCTGGGTATCTGAAACCGCCCCGCGCCGGACTCCTGAGTCCTTAGGGTTAGAATTGCTGCTTATACTGGGCGTACCGCATGGCACAGTACACTCTGCGACCCACCTGCGATGATTAGCCTTTCCCCTCCATATGTCATAATCAAGAGTTACAGAGTTGTACAGGCTCTGCTCTATATGTTAAAGAAAACGTATCAGCACTGTGACAATACATCCAGCACCAGCCAAGCTCCAGGAGGTTCAAGTGTATGAGGTTTCCCTGCAGCTGACAAGCACACCCTCCAAGTGGTACGCAAACATGGGACAGGTCATCACACGGCAGTGCATATAAAGCACAACGAACAGGAAGGAGCAGTTCATTCTGCTTTTGGACTAGTGTTGAGACTTCTTAAAAATGAAAATAGGGCTACTTCCCCCTCCCTCAAAAGCCCACCCAAAATATGTCAGGCTGGAAAAATTCCCACCACTGTGCAATATCATTTTCTATGTTTTCACTTAATATTGAAAGGGCGTATTATTGCAAAAATGTCTTTGTTGGAGAAAAAAGTTGTGTTCTTGGCAGAATCATAACGTGCTTTTAAGAATTTGAGTGATAGCAAATTTAAGTTGCTCTAGCATGACTGCCAAAATTTTGTCATTTAAGGGAAGGTTTACATAAGAGGCTCTCCTTACATCTGTCCAATACCCCCCAAAATTCACACCCTCTGGCTTAAAGTCATTAGCATGTGTAATACAAATTTTCAAGTACTTGAGATGTGGTTTTAGATAAAATGAGAAATAAGTCTGAAGCTTATCATTTTATTTCATTAGTAGGCCTCCATGACTGATTGTATTTGTCAGGTGTTAACTAATTTATAATCCCAGAATAATTTTGCCTCGTACTACGTTTGACTACAGGCAAAAAAAAATTGCTGATGAAAACATATTTTCTAAGAATCATGATGTGTCTATACTGCATATTCAGAGCTCAAGCCTTAAAAGCAATTTCATTTATTTTTTAATAGCCTTTATTTCTTAGAGCAGTTTTAGGTTCACAGCAAAACTGAGCAAAAAGTACAGAGGGTCCCCATATACCCTGTTCCCTAACATGCACACAGCTCCATTAGCAACATCCCACACCAGAGCAGTACAGATTGTACATTGACATACACTGACATACTATTATCACTCAAAGTTGATAGTTATATTAGGGTTCACTCTTGGTGTTGGGATTTGGCAAATCCATAATGACACGTAGCCACCATTATAGTATCATGCAGAATAATTTTTTTGTTTGTTTTGTCTTTTGGGTTTTTGTTGTTGTTGTTTTTTGTCCTAAAAATACCTCTGTGCTCTGACTATTCATCCTTCTCTCCCCACTAATCTCTGGTAACCATGGTTTTTTTTATGTCCCCACCATTTTCTTTTTTCCAGAATGTCATATAGTTGGAATCACATAGTATACAGACTTCTCAAATTGGCTTTTTTCACTTAGTAATAGGCTCTTAGGTTTCCTCCATGTCTTTTCATGGCTTGATAGCTCATTTCTTTTTAGCACTGAATAATGTTTTATTTCTGGATGTACCACAGCTTTTCTATTCACCTACTGAGGGATACTGTGGCTGCTTCCAAGTTTGGGCAATTATGCATAAAGCTGCCATAAACATATGTGTGCAGTAATTGTGTAGACATGCATTTTCAATTCATTTGAGTAAACACCAAGGAACACAACTGCTGTATTGTATGGTAAAAGTAGGTTTAATTTTGTAAGAAACTGTTAAACTGTCTTCCGAAGAGGCTGCGCTATTTTTCATTCACACCAACAATGAGTGAGAGTTCCTGTTGCTCCACATCATCACCAATATCTGGTGTTGTCAGTGTTTTGAATTTTGGCCAATCTAATAAGTGTGTAGTGGTAGCTCATTGTTTTAATCTGCAATTTCCTATTGACATACATATGATATTGAGAATCTTTTCATATGCTTACTTGATACCTGTATATATTCTTTGGTGAGGTGTCTGTTCACATCTTCTGCTTATCTTTTAACTGGGTTGTTCATTTTATTGATGCGTTTTAAGAGTTCTTTGTATATTTTTGGATAACAATCCTTCATCAGATGTGTCTTTTGCAAATATTTTCTTGCAATTTGTGGCTTGTCTTTCACAGAGGAGAAACCATTCCATTCAATGAAGTCCAGCTTATTATTTATTTCACGGATCATGACTTGGATGTTGCATCTAAAAAGTCATCACCATACTCAAGGTCATCTAGGTTTTCTCCTATGTTATATTCTAGGAGTTTCATAGCTCTGTGTTTTACATTTAGGTATATGACCTATTTTGAGTTAATTTTTGTGAAGAGCATGAGTCTATGTCTACATTCAGCTGATCCAGCACGATTTGTTGAACAGACAATCTGTTCTCTACCATATTGTCTTTTCTCCTTTGTCAAAGATCAGCTGACCACATTTAGTGGGTTTATTTCTGGGCTTTATATTTTATTCCATTTATCTATTTGTCTATTCTTTCACCAATATGACACTGGCTTGATTATTGTAGCTTTATAGTGGGTCTATTAATTGTCTGACTTTGTTTTTCTACTTCAATATTGTGTTGCCTGTTCCGAGTTATGCCTCCCTGTGTAAACTTTAGAATCAGTTTATCAATATGCACACAATAACTTGCTGAGGTTTTCATTGGAATCATTTAGATCACGTTGGGAAGTAGACATTTTGATAATATTGAGTCTTCTTCTCCACAAACATGGAATGTCTCTCCATTTATTTATTTATTAGGTTGGTGCAAAAGTAATGGTGGTTTAAAAGGTTAAAAATAAATGCAAAAACCACAATTACTTTTGCACCAACCTAATAGTTCTCTGCTTTCTTTCATCAAAGTTATGTAACTTTCCGCATGGAGATCCTGTACACATTTTACCAATTTTATATCTGAATTTTTCATTTTGGGGGTGCTGATGTAAATGGAATTGTGTTTTTTATCTCAAATCATCCTTGTTCATTGCTGGTACATAAAATAAAATAAAATAAAATAAAAAATTGGCTTTTGTATATTAACCTTGCATCCTACACCCTTGATATTAGTTCCAGGAGTTTTTTTGTCTATTCTTTTAGATTTTCTACTTAGAAAATCATGTCATCTGTGAACAAAGACAGCTTACATCTTCTTCCCAATCTGTATTCCTTTTACTTCTTTTTCTTGCCTTATTGCATTAGCTAGGACTTCTACTACAATGTTGAAAAGGAGTGGTACAGGTCATATGT
Organism: Rhinolophus sinicus; assembly: GCF_057876585.1. NCBI lineage: Eukaryota > Metazoa > Chordata > Mammalia > Chiroptera > Rhinolophidae > Rhinolophus > Rhinolophus sinicus. Next base: position 5,544,653 of record NC_142502.1, on the reverse strand, counting down.
TTTTAATTTTCTTCAAATTTGTATAATTTTAATTTTTTTCTACTTTATGTTTTTGAGTTACATTTCAATAATTTCCCCCAGCATGTAATGTTTCATCAAAAGCAGTCCCTTTCATTTAGGAAGAATATTTCTATTTTACAGTAAAACGTTCTTCAATACGAATAAAATGCTTTTTTAGTAAGCTAGGGCCTTAAGACTTGAAAGAACTAGATAAAGTTAACAAAAGTTTTATTTTTAAAAACCAAAAACTTGTGAAAATATAGTATACCATGCGATGTAAAAGTTGAGTTGTAAATTTTGACTGAAATTTACTATTAACATGATTCTTCAAATGACCTATTGTCAGACTGTGTCTACTTTATAACCAAAATGTCTAGAGGAGATGTAAAAAACTTATTCATTGCTTCTGACATCTATGTTTAGAGGAGTACAGACCAGTGGGTACCTCAAACACAAGCTCTGGAGTGAGACAACCCTTGGTAAAGTCTTACCTTTTCTGAATGAGTTCCTCAAATGGTCTGATGCTATTTCCCATCTTTAAGGAGGATAGTCCTATTGTCTACTTCATGGGGCTTGTACAGCAATAAATAAGGCATCCCATAGAAGCAGCACTCAGTACAGTGTCAGGTTCATGGCAGCACCCACAGGCGGTGACTATTATTACAACCATTAGTTCCTGATGTTAGAGGGTAATGGTATTTCTATCATTTGCAAAACCAGTCATGCTGCACCCATGCTGGCCTCCTGCAGTTTATTTACAAGCAGCCGAGGTGAAACCTCCCTGAGTCAGACCATTTCACTCCATCACTCAAAACTCCCCCAGTGGTTCCCTTCTCAGCAGGGTAAAATCTAGGGCATACAAGACCCTCCACAACCAGCCTCCAGCCTGACCCCTCTCTGACTTGCCCTCCTCCCATTTCACTCCCCCCACCCCAGCGATGCTGCCTCTTTGTGTTCCAAGCATGGGCCTGCCTTGCATCCACAGGCTGATGCCCTTCTTTGCCTGAGATCCCTGAATGGAAGCTCTCCTCAAATGTGACTTCATCAGACAGGCCTTCTTACCGCCCTATACAAAGGATCAACCCTTCTTCACTCTCTCTTCCCTTTATTCTGCTAAACTGCTCACCAGAGGACAATTATAGTTAACATTTCTTTATTATCTTCTTCCCAAGTAGAATGAGATTCACTTGGGTAGGCATTCTTTCTGTTTCTATTTCCTGCTACATCCCAGCATCTAGAATCATGCCTGGCACAGAGTGGGGATTCACTGTTTGTTTCAGAGGTTGAGTCACCGTATGACAAACATTAGACACTTTTCCTATTTTTCTTCGAGGTCCAATAGCTGCATCTCATCTGAGGGTCAGGAGGTCATAAATGGTGGTGCCACATTAAGGGCACACAAACATAACACGTGACCTTAGTTCACCCGTAGGTACCATGGAGCCCGGGAGTAGCCTACACAATGTTCTTATTCAAATGTTTATAAAACAACTTACACTTTCACCATGTTTTTTTTTTTTTTTTTTTTTTTTTTTTAAATTAAATTTATTGGGGTGACAATTGTTAGTAAAATTACATAGATTTCAGGTGTACAATTCTGTATTACATCATCTATAAATCCCATTGTGTGTTCACCACCCAGAGTCAGTTCTCCTTCCATCACCATATATCCGATCCCCCTTACCCTCATCTCCCACCCCCCACCCCCCGCCCCCGTTACCCTCTGGCAACCACTAAACTATTGTCTGTGTCTATGAGTTTCTGTTTCTCATTTGTTTGTTTTAAACAATGTAAGTTCTTGCTATTTGGGACAGTGCTACTCAAAGCCTGGCTCCTGGAAGCACATTTTCAGGGTGACCTGGGAGCTTGTTAGAAATGCAGATCCCAGCCTTGACCCCAGGCTGACTGGGCGGGGCCCAGCCCTCAGGTGACTCTGACGCACTGTAGCTCGAGAACCACTGCTCTAGAGAAGGCTTCTAAGGCTCAGGTCAGTTCTTTGACTTCCTCTCAGAAATCATAACACAACACGCCTGAACAGAATAATTGACTATTAATGTCTACCATGAGATCGCCCCTCATATTGGCCACTAATCCTCTCCCTTCTATAAATACCCGGAAAACATGTTGTCAGGTTTCAGAAGGTCTGATTTGTTTCAGCTACTTTTGTGGTTACAGCCCAGCTATTCACACTTGAGGACCCTCCCACATTCAGACATCACCTAACGTCTTCTGTAATTTGAGCATCCTGGAAACACGAAGAAAGTGGGTTTATTTCTCTTAAATTTCTATATTTAAGGCAGAGGTTTTTAAACATTTTGTAACCAGGGATTTTTTTCCCCAAATGAAACGTATTTTGGGTGCATAATATGCAACAATGGTAAATGTGGGCCGCTCTGGCTGCTATGCACTGACTTGGTCCGTCCCCATATCTCCCCACCTGCCCGCCAGCCTGCCCCACCTGGTAGAGGGCACAGACGGAAGGCTGGGGAACCTTGGCTGTAGGGCAGACTTTTCAGAGTGTGATCGGCCCAAGGACCTCTACTCCCGGCCAACTGAATCGCAAGTCTGGGTCCTAGAATGAGAGGGGACAGGCACCCACAGACAGTTCTTCCACACACTGGAGTCCATGAATCACTGCCCTAGGAACTCTAACCTGCCATTTTTATTAAAGGAAAATGATCACATAAGCACGGCATTTGCCCAAGGTCATTCCTAATTATGCCATTCAAGGTATTACATTCATTCAAACAGTAAAATTACCAAGACATTTTAAAAGGTGAAGTCCATTTTCTCTAAATAATTTTAAATAAAGCATTAGTTCTTAAAGTTAAATACAGAAAAATTCTGATAAAAAGGCTTACTACATTTATAATTTTAAGTAATTTAGTAAACATTTATCACTGCTTTTCTAGGAGAGTTGAGGGAAAACTACAGTAAACTGGATGAATATCCTGTCCTTAATGAGATAAAGTACATGCAAAAAACCAGACTACAAATCCTGGACTTACCCATTCCTCCATTTAGACAGCTGTGTTTTTCTACTTTTTCACTTGTCCCTAGAAAATAAATTTTCCTTTTTTTTTCTCAATCTCATCTATGCTTTAAATCATATATATACAGATATACATATATACGTATATACGTATATATGTATATACATATATATGTGCATGTGTGTATATATATATATATATATACACACACACACACATACATACATATATATGTCATTCATAGTATTTTTGGTCTCCATGGTGCTGGTTCCAGAACTCTCTAAGGCTGTGAAAGCCGTACTAGCCTAGGACCGCCTATGTATGTCCTCACTTATTGTATGTCGGGGAGAAATAAGCTTCTACCTTGTAGAGTCATTGTTATTACTTTGTGTTTTCCATCACGCACAGTCAAAAATAATCCTTTGACTATTTCGACTGGAGAATAAAAGACTAAGGGAAACATATTAATACGGCCAGAATAACAAAGGGATCTCCATCCGTGCCAAAGACAAGCATTTTTGAAACGGGGCGTAGCGCAGTCAGAAGGAAGAACCTTTCACACAGTTTATGTTGTTGGCACTCTACTCGGTTTCCTTGGGACCTGCAAATGACTAAAATTACCTCTAAAGTTCTTTTCTGCTCTTTAGATTTTTCTCTACATCATCAGAAATACAATCAACAAAATGTATTCTAAGAAAATAAGAAACAGAAGAAAAGCAAAGCAAAAGTTGAGAGATATGTAGATGTACCTTCATGACATATTAGACCCCAGCACAGACCATCAAACGTCCCCACCAATCCCAGCTCCTCAAAAAAACCCACTCGTCATCTTCACACTTTCTCCAACTCTTATGTCTCCAGCCCTTCTTAATATGAAAACCCTGTACTTACTAAGTTTGTTGTGTGTCTTATATGGACCACTTCAAACTTTATACCTAAGAAGCTCCTTCTAGTGATGTCTTCTTCTAATGGTTCAGAACTCATCGTGAACTGAGTACATACCTAGAGAAGCCTTTCTCCAATCAGACTTTAGTACACACAGCACTTTATCAGCGATAAGCAGTCATTGTAAGTACCTGGCTTTCCAGCAGGTGGGGCGGCATTCTCTCTGTCATCGTGCAGAATAACAGCCAGGCCCACGGAGTCGGTGGGGAGGACGGAGCTGCTGAAGTCCACACGAGTCAAGCTCTCAGGCTCCCTGGCGGAGCCCCTCACGGTGTTCTGTGGGTTGTTCCCACCAGCTGTGCTCACAGCTGGGCCTCTTGTCCCAGGTCTCAGCACAACGTGGACGATGCTTTGCTGATCCAGGTCACAGCTCTGTGTGGACACAAAGGAAAACGTACAACAACATGTAAGCATGGAGACGCACAGTGGAGTGGCACTGCCTCCAGTTCTAGAGTGTGCAAACGCTTCTAAACTCCGTCTGTGAACGGTGTCCGCGTGCAGTCACTGAACGCAAAGGAAAGCGACATGCAAAGGTTCAGGTGGGGCACTCACCCGCAGGGCCACAGCACTCACGCACGTGCCCGTCACACGAGCAACAGGAAACGGGGCCACAAATGGAAATGTGGGGTAAATGGGACACAGCAACAAAAAAGGAAAGTAACAGTCAAAGGGACATGAACCCTCGTGGACAAAAAAAACAAAACACACACACACAAAAATGCACTATGCTGCATACACAAGCACAGTGAAAAGTAAAATTCTTTTAAAACTATTTTGCTTCAGAAGTGAGATGTCCTTATAATTCTCAATTTTAAATACTTGCATTCATGCCTGTGTTTAAAAAGCACAGGGGGATGGTTACTGTCAATTACAGGGTAGGCATTTTACTCTAGAATTTAAAATAAGTGTGTTTATGGCAGGCTCCACACACCCCCCACGACACTAGTGAACACGTCCCTCCCACCCCTCCCCAAACCCATGGGGAAACTGGTGAACAACACACTCATGCCACCGCAGGAGCCAGGCCCCATTTTGACCAGTTTCACAGGTAAGAACAGCGCACATTTACCAAAATGTTCTGCATCTATACAGCGATGCAGATGAACAGGAGACTTTCTGATTGCGTAGAATTAAAGGTAGAAGTAAAATTATTTGCTAGGACAAAACTAGACTGCCTTACCTCAAATCCCAGTTTGGGAATCCACTAGACAAAGACGGTCACTCGTGAGCCTGGCACCATCCTCCCAGGGAGTGGGGACCTCGCTCTCTCAACACATTTCCAAATCTCAATGTCTTCAATCTACCTGCTGCCATTCTCTCTTGTTTTAGGAATGTTTAAAGACCCCCCCCCCCCGCCCCGCAAATCACAATGAGAACTTTACAAACAATGCATGGTGCCCCCACACCCACCCACTACTCCCCTGCCTTCTTATCACACTAGTGAGACTGGTGTGGCAGTGGCTGCTGTCTGCCTCCTCCCCTCCGCTAGGTCACTGGGACACCCTCTGGGACTAAGTGCCATTCTCACTGGTTTCTGGGGGCCTGAGAGACTGGAGGACAAGGCGACAACTCCAGCCTTACATCAAGAGTATATCAGGGCCATAAGTACCTATGCTTTCTTCTATGAAATTTGTTGTTTCAGGTCTTGTATATAGGTCTTTGATCCATTTTGAGTTAAGTTTGACATGTGGTGACAGATAGCAGTCTACTTTCATTCTTTTGCATGTGGCTCTCCAATTTTCCAACTACCATTTATTGAAGAGGCTTTCTTTTCTCTGTTGTGTGGTTTTGGGTCCTATGTCGAAAATTATCTGCCCACATTATACAAGTATGTGGGTTTATTTCTGGGTTTTCAGTTCTAGTTCATCAGTCTGTGTGTGTTTTTCTGCCAATACTGTGCTATTTTGATTATTGTAGCCTTGTAGTACAAATTGAACTCGGGGAGTGTGATACCTCCAGCCTTGTTCTTTTTTCTTATGATTGCTTTGGCTATTCAGGGTCTTTTGTGATTCCGTACAAATCTGGTGATTTTTTGTTCTATTTCTTTAAAAAATGCCATTGGGATTTTGATGGGGATTGCATTAAATCTGTATATTGCTTGGGGTAATATGACCATATTAACTATGTTGATTCTTCCAACCCATGAATGCAGAATATCTTTCCATTTCTTTGTGTCTTCTTCAATTTCTTTTAATAATGTCTTACAGTGTATAGGTCCTTCACATCCTTGGTTAAGTTTATTCCTAGGTATTTTAGTATTTTTGTTGCAATTGCAAAAGGAATTGTTTTTTTCATTTCTTTTTCTGAAATTTCATTGTTAGTGTATAGGAATGCAATGGGTTTTTGTACATTGATTTTTGTATTCTGCAACTTTACTGTATTCATTTATTGTTTCTAATAGTTTTTTGGTGGAATCCTTAGGGTTTTCTATATAAAGAATCATGTAGTCTGCAAAAAGTGACAATTTTACTTCTTCGTTCCCAGTCTGGACGCTTTTTATTTCTTTCTCTTGCTTGATTGCTCTGGAGAGGACTTCATGGGTACTAAACTTATGGACCTTGGATTCAGAGAGGATTTTATGAATTTGACCAGAGGGCAAGGGAAGTAAAAGCAAAAACAAATGAATGGGACTATATCAAACTAAAAAATTTCTGCACAGCAAGAGAAACAATCAACAAGACTAAGAGGCAACCAAGCAAATGGGAGAAGATATTTGCAAACAATACCTCCGATAAGGGGCTAATATCTGAAAAACATAAAGAACTTGTACAACTCAACAATAAAACAAACAATCCAGTTAAAAAAACGGGCAGAGGACCTGGACAGATATTACTCCCAGGAAGACATACAGATAGGCAACAGATATATGAAAAGATGCTGAACTTCACTAGCTATTGGAAAATTCAGATCAAAACCACAATGAGGTATCATCTCAGACCTCGTAGAATGGCTGCCAAGAAAACAATAACATGTCGAAAAGGTTGTGGAGAAAAGGGAACCCTCATACACTACTGGAATGTAAATTAGTACATTCCATAGCAGCCACTATGGAAAAGAGCATGGAGTGTCCTCAAAACATTAAGACTAGAATTACCATATCACTGGGCAATTCCTCTCTTGGGTATCTACCCCAAAAATCTGAAAAAATTTATACGTGAAGATGTATGTGCTCCGATGTTCCCTGCAGCATTATTCACAGTGGCCAAGATGTGGAAATAACCAAAGTGTCCTTCGATAGATGATTGGATAAAGAAGTTGTGGGATATATACACAATGGAATACTGTTCTGCCGTAAGATGAAACAGTGCCTTTGTGAAAACATGGATGGACCATGAGATGATCCTGCTAAGTGAAATAGACAGAAAAAGCCAAGGACCATATGACTTCACTCATATGTGGGATATAAAACAAAGCAACAAATGAACAAGACAAAGAAACAGACACTCATAGACACAGACAATAGTCTAGTGGTTCCCAGAGAGGAAGGGGGGAGGGGGATGGTAGAAGACGGAAAAGAGAGTTAAATATACGATGATGGCAGGAGAACTGACTCTGGGTGGTGAGCACACTATGCAATATATAGATGACGTATCATAGAAATGTACATTTGAAACCTATATAATTTTACTAACCAATGTCACCCCAATAAATTTTAAAAAAGAATGTGTTAAGGACACCTACATAGGAGGCATGTTTTGGAAGCTGGTAAGACAGCCTGGATATCCTGTGCCCTGTGCCCAGGAGCTAAAGAATTACACAGGACAGGCCAGGATGGACAGGTTTATTGGGGCGTGCCCCACTCCAGGTGAGGGGAAACCATCTTACATGCCTGCCCCAGGGCAGGCAAAGGTCTCTTCCAAGAGCCAACACGCCTGGGGCACCGGGGAGGTTCAGTCGGAGGGGATTTACAGGAGGCGGTCTCTGCTCTGGCCCCATCTAGCGGGCTCAGGGTCCAGCAGCCTCACTTCATGGGACAGTGTCTCCTCCATAGCACCTCTTCTCCACAGCGTGCCCCAGACTTCTGCACATCGACAAGCTTGTCCCCTGCCACGTGCCCTCACAGCTCTGCGTCTCTCCCCAGGCCAGCTCCTACTTGGCAGTAGGCACCGGTTAGTCAGCCATGCTCGGCCCCCAGTTCTGCCCCTAGGTGGCTTCCCTATTTCTGTCAACGCACCACCATCCCCCACATGGCGCAGGTGGCAGCCCCGGCGCCCACAACTCTGATTACCCGCCCATGTTTTCTGAGAGCACCGACAGAATCACCATCTTAAGATGGGCTCCTCCTTCCTACTGTCACACCAGCAAGGTGCCAAGAGTGACTGATTCTGACTCAGAAATACACTACACATCTTCCGCTCCTTTCCAGCCCAACTGTCACCTCTCCGTTTTAGGACCCCATCTGTACAACAACTCCCTGACCTCCTGTCTCATCCTGCAATCCATTCCGTATAAGAATCGGTGGCATGTGCCACATAACCGTTCCAACGTGTCCCCCTAATACTTACTAAACAGACCTAACACCTCAGCATTGTCTTCTAATGAGTGTGCTTAGACTTGTCTCCTTTCTAGATCAACTGTCCTAGGATTTTCAGCTCCTTCACCTCTGTGCCATTGTGTACGTGGCAGGTTAGACTGTTCTTCAAAAGCATGCCCTCATCTCCACTCCTCCCGCCCTTGACTTTATTAGCAGATGTGCTTGAACCAGGGCCTTGGAATGCATGCACAACACTACCCTGTCCATCAGAGCACCCTGGCTGGTCCGCGCCTCCTCAGCCAGGGCCCCAAAATGCACATCTGGCACAGACCTGAGCCCGCGCCCAGGTGAGCTGTTCCCACTGCTTGAGCAAGCCGTCCTGCTGAAAGCAGGCTGCGGCCCAGACCCCCAGCTGCCCTGGAGACACGTGGCAAAGAGATGCTGATTATGGATGGCTCCGAGGTGTTGTGGTTATTCATGAAGCAGTAATGGCTGACAATATTCTATTTTCCATTCCAATTGGACTAAGGCATCCCATCATTACATGTGGCCACACCCGTGTTCAGCCAGCATGCTAGAAACTGCCACAGCCGTCAGCCTGAACCATCCAAACAAACTGAATTCAGGACATGAGTGCACTCCAAGGCTGGCACGTGAGGACTCTCGCTTCCCCACGTCCTCCTTCAGGATTAGCATCCTAACACCTCCTGCGGCTTTTATCCACCCGTGTTCGTTTAAGGGCGGCCCAAGAACTCAGGCAGGTACAATTCCTCTCCATGTTTAGGGCTCAGGTGCTGCCTGAGAGCCTCCCAGATAAAAGCAGTGCTTTCTCTCCCATCTGGACCCTAAGTATCTCCGCCCGCCATGCTCTTCTCACTGCAGTGGTCAGACCCTGGGCAGTATGTATGCAATATCTGACCTTCTGACTTCATTCAGAAGTTCTGGAGAGCAGAGGTGGGGTCACATGTCTGGTTGTATTTACCAAATGCCTCACACAGAGCTTCAAAACTACCAGATGCAGAAAAGAGGTCTATGAATTGAAAAGGTGAATGACTGGGGGTGGGAGAGGCAAGAATATATAAATGAATAAATATAAACAGTCGTAAGTTCAATACCTAAGGTGCTTCATGGAAGACCGTGGAAGAAAGAATGTGGAATTTAAAGCCAGAGATGTAATTTATTAGCCACATGATTTTGGGCAAATTACTTTTCTTCCCTAAGTTTCAGTTTCGACATCTGTCATGGGCAATAATAGTATGAATTGGAAGACTGCTCTGGAGAGTTAAGGAAACATACAGAGGGCAGACCCTGACCCCAGGATTAACTCAATGCAGGGCTGTTAGTATCATCACCAACGTGCAGGAGTTTTGAAAACTAAAGAGGATGGGTCCCTTACTTGCACATTAATAAAGACTCAAAATCCTATTCGGTGGCTCCACTCACACAATCATATATGGAGCAGGTACAAAGAAGGAATTAGCAGAATCTATACATGTGACAATTATTCTGGTAATAGTCCAGCTTTCTGTGAACTAAAAAATGGTAATATATAGTATATATAATACATACATATATATATATACACACACACATATATTTATGTATATATTATATATACTACATATACATATTACATATATGTACACACATACATAATATATATATACAAGTATTCTTAACTTTTAGACTTTGTAAAAATAAGTAATGCTACTCTAACAAAAACAAGCAAACAAACAAACCACTGGGGCTTGAAAAGTTATTGGAATGCTTTCCAAATACTTAAAGAAGGGTTAGACAATCTCTAAAACGATTAATAATGAGATGCAGAAACATGTAATAATGTCACATTACTAACAAAGAGTTTCATATGCGGTAACAATAGCAATTACATTAGTAATAAAAGTAAAATAAATGCATACTACTTTTGACCTCTAACTACCCTCTGGACTGTGCTACAAGGTCTTCCGATGTACTCAGTTGTTTCAAATCCCCACAGTCCCCTGAGGATGCGCTGTCACCGCCCGCCAGGGAGTGGGTGTAAAGCCAGGAGAACCGCACCTGGCGCAAGTAACTGCCTTGCGACGTGACTTGTTCTAGGTCGTGCCACGTCCACTCGACAGAAGACGAAGGTGAGCCACAGAGAAATTTGGGACAGATTCTAGGTCACCAGGTCCCGCGTGGGAAGCCAGGATGGGAACCCAGGCCGAGGCCTCCCCGACCCCCCCCCCACTCGCGACAGCTCCCCGTGGGGCAGCAGGCAGCGCAGGCCGAGGCTGCGGGGCGCGGTGACCAACAGGCTGCGGAAGCCACAGTGGCTGCGTCCTAGGGACACGGGGATGCTGAGGAGAGCAGCGGACTCCAGGAAAGTCAAACACTAGAGGGCGGCCACTGGGGCTGCGACAGCCTGAAGGCAACAAGGGAACATTCGGGAGAATTTCATGAAAACAAACAACGGCAGAAGTAAGAACCTGCGCCAGTTACAGGTAAATCGCGGGTCCGAGCGTGCGGAGTAACGAGAAGAGGGCGCCTTGGGCACCCAGGCCTCGCAGCCTGGAGGCGGTGCCCACGCGGGCTGTGTTCACGCCGCTCCCCTGCGCATCCCAGCACCCCAAGGCGACAGCACGTGTCGCCTGGCACTGCACTTACTTGTATGTGGTTCCCTCTATGACCAGACAGCTCCATCTTTAAGAAAAGATGCCGACTCCTTCGAAGGACGCAACTACAGTATCTGCTGTTGGGAGCTTGTTCTTAACCCTCGGTCCACCTACGTTTGCTGTGAGGCGCGTGGGTATTGAGGGGGTCACTGCCGAGGGGAGCAGACGTTTCCACCCAAACATGACACATGACCGGGCTCTGCAGCCATATTTTCTGTCTCTTAAGCCCAGTGCGCTTTCAAACATACCCACTTGGCCTCTCCACCTCCCTGAGTTCATGACACAAGTGACATGTTGGACAGGACCTCCCGCCAGTTCCATTTTATAAGCAAATGGATCAACCCACACGCATCAATATCTTCTGTGGTCTTTAAATTAGGCTGTTATCTTCAGTGTCTTCGATATTCTTCATTCATTTTTACCTCTAAGTCTGTGAAGCTCTACCTCATCAGACAAAACGCTTACGTCATTTCAGTTGGAAGGCTGTCATAGTTCCTATTGTGCATGAACTTTACATTTTAAGGTCGTACAGTCTCTGAGTTTCATTAAAATTTTTAATAGCACACAATTTTCCCCAGAGAAGCAATACCGTAATTAACCAAGAATTGTCAGATAAAAAAATTTCCTCCTAATCTAATGGTCACTGATGCTATCAGGTTTTAATTTTGAAAATAATTTCAATATTAAGGAGCTCTCTCCTAGATAATTTTGAAGACACACTTTTTAAAACAACTTAAATTTTCCTCCCTTTTTTTGTGCTGTTAACAATTCAGAAAGCTTATTACTTGCTTCTTCCGAAAATAACTTCTAACAAACATGTTTTTGTAAGCTGTCATGCGGGGTCTCAGCTCCCGCTCCCCACGTAAGAACGCAGGACATGGTGAGGCTGAAAAGGAACAACCCACAGAGCCAAAGATGGGGGAGTCATCCCACTATAGTCTTCATGGCCCCCAGTCAAGACACATAAGCAAACATGCACCAGTACCCCAGCGAGAGTTCTTCCTGCACCCCAGTCTCCCTGGCGGCCGGGCAGGACACAGGAAATGTCTCGGAGCAACACGATCCACAATCGGCTTGCTAACCACACTTGCTAGCCGCAATCCACTCTCGCTAGCTCAGCCTCGCAGTTATATCAGTGGCTAATGGCTAACTGGTTACAGCTGATGGCCAATTAGTCACAGCTGAGGGCCATCTACTACCCAAGCCAGCACCTTTCCACGTGAGGCTGAGAGACTGGAAACTGTTCTCTGGGACTCTGTCCCTGCATAAGCTCACCAGAGTTTTTAATCACGTATTTTCTATGTCAAATAAGGACAAAATGGCAATATTTAGGAAGTTACTGAAAGGTATTTTTAAACGTAACAGTTAGGGAATGTTCTGTGTGGTTACTGCTAACCATGCAATCACGTGGCTGAAGACAACCTGGGCTTAGAGCTGCTCAGAGTAAGTCAGAATAACCAAAAAGGAATTGCTCCCACTCATTTTCTTTCCTCTTGAACTCCTGTGCCCCTCCAGTTTTCAATCAACACTAAATGCCAATTTATAGTAATTGGATGAGAATAAAAACTCTTCCTTCAACTTGATCTTTCTTTTCTTTTTTTTAAAGAGAAGTTTAAAAGATGATACTTTGTGATTTATGCTTTGAATTTATTGCACATTTCTGATGACTGGATTTCACTACAATCAAAGATACTATGCCACACAGAGACAGTGGAAGGTCCCTCTCTGGTTGCCAAAGGCTGAGTGATACAATTACTGGGAAAGGTCAATTAGCCCCACACTAATTAGGCAGAGTGTGGGCCCGAGCCCTGCCACCCTCAGGGTCCCTCCCACTGCAGGCCTGGGACCATTTCAGGGCTCATTAGGATTTCTACCAGAGGCAGCTCACCGGGGGAGGGAGAGGAAGGAGACAAAAGGAGAATCGCTCACTTTGGTACATGTCAGCCATGTGGTAAATGATTTATTGTGAAAGGATAGAGCTGTGTGTGCAGGTGAGGTCCGGGATTCCATTTATCCACGCTCGCCCTTTTCTAAATACAAAGCATAACAGGTAATCAATCCTATGCCCGTTAAAATCAAGTTAAAATCATGTTTATATGGTAAACTTCACAAGAAATGTTCCCCAGCGTTGTTTCTTTAAAAATGGTTTTATTACTAGTTATGATAAAAACTATAAACAATTAAAAGTATGTGGATTTTTTTCAAAAGAATTAATTTTTTTTACAAGTCATTGCATATGCTTTATAGTATTCCTGCTGGGAATACTGTAACAAACTGACTCCTTCCCATGAATATATGGCAAAAAGAGATGACTTTTTTGTTTGTTTGTTTAATTGCGATTTGCTTTTCTTTTTCTTTTTTTTTTTAATTAAAGTTTGTTGGGGTGATGACTGTTAGAGGTTGAGAACCATATGATTTCACTAATATGTGGTATATAAAACTGAAAACAACAAAGGAACAAGACAAACAAATAAAGAAACAAAAACTCATAGACACAGACAATAGTTTAGTGGCTACCAGAGGGTAAGGGGGGTGGAAAGTGTATAAGGGTATAAGAGATGACTCTTACGGAATAATGAGCTACGTCATATTACGCCTTCCTCCTGAGGATATTCACTTCCCAAACGATTCATCCCTGGGGAGAAAATGTGACGCAGGCAGACGGGTATCCCAAACTCTTCACTCCACACACCGCCTCTCTCTCACTGTGTTCTCCATTTCCCCAAAATTCAACAAGAACATTTATCATTGCCAAAGAGATTTTGCTAGTAATGTGCAGAAAATATATTTTGCTGCAATGGGTTCATTTCCAAAAGAAACATCAAGCAAGCAAACAAACAAAGCCACTAAGGATAAAAACATCTTTATATCCTGTTTTAGAGTCTATTCCTTGCTAGCTCCTAAAAAACATTCTGCTACCATTTTATTCTCCCTGTTTGCTTCTGGTTTTCTTCTCTTCATCCCTCCTATAATCCCACTTTCTAAAAGATGGTCTTTGGATGCTCTCCTCTCCCCACTCCTGTTTCTCTCTGTCTCTCTCTCTCCTTCTCTGTCTCCCCCCACACACCCCTTTCCCTTTCTTTCCCTCCCTCCTGTCTGCCACCCCTTTCCTATGCTGTATTTCTAATCCATGATTTCCATCTATGCATACAAGCCCTCTCTCCCTGTCTCTGCCCTGTCAGAACCAGAAAGAACTAGGTGTGTCCCTTGCTTGAGTTACAGCCCAATGCTGGTTACTGCAGACCGAAGAACCAAGTGACTAAGCACAGGGAAATAAATTGATTTGTTCAAGGTTGCGATAAATTGGTAGCCAACTTGGAATGCAATAAGTTTTATTATTTTATGTCTTTAAAACAAACTATTAGACAACACAGGAAATGCTTTTCTTGAATCAGTGGAAAGATAGAGTGATGATTTTGAACCATAAACTACTTTAAAATAGATCCCTACTCCTCAAATGAATCATGAAAAAAACAAAACAAAGTTAAAAATTTCTCTCAGGAGACAAAAAAAGGTTGTGTTCCTATCCAGTCACACACCTAACACAGCTAGAAGAGAAGAGGTGTGCGTAACTTTTTTCATAGGAGTTTATTTGAGCCAAAACTATCAACAATTGCCAGAAAGCAAGATCTCAAACGCTCTTGGGCAACTTATTCTTAAATGTTAAAAGTTTCTCCCTAAATCAAGGAAATCAAGGTGATGCCCTAGCGTCAGGTGGGAGAGTGTAGCCAAATGCCATTATCCTCATCCAGGGGCGATTCAGGAAAGGGAGTCTTAACATCCCCGGGTGGGGCTTCAGGGACTCCACAGTGACTCGGGGGGGGGGGGGGGGGGGGCGTGGGGAGGTGAGGATGGCAAGATTCAGGCAAGCTCTACAACGCAAAGAAGAAACAAGAGCTGACAGGCATTCATATTTATTTATTTTTGAACTGACACAGACATAAATAGTTTCACACCTGGGCTATAAATTCCTTAAGTTTCCAGCCTTGGGTTTAAATTTTAGATATAAATACAATACACTGTTACTTCTGCCAGCTCCTGTTTCATGAACTGGATATCTTATGTCATGTGTTACAATCTTCTACTCTGATACATAAAACATGAAACTGCTACCCTCTTTCTCTCCTCTACTCTAAGAAGATGCCTGCTTGAGTCACCCTCCGGACTGGTGGGCAGGCAGCACTGATGGTCTGCAAACCAGACAAATTCTTACGCTCTGCCAGGCGTCTGCAAAAAGGATGGCTGGTGCTCATTCCTTCCATTGCAGCTGCTGGGCCTACCTCATTCTTTCTGGTCATCATTTATTCAGGAGAAACAATATGTCAAGGCCAAAGGCCACCCGAAGTTCATCCCTGAGAGTCACTGGCTCTGGCAGGTGAGCAGAATGCTGAGGGAAGGCCATGGGGTCAGCTGCAGGTAAATGAGACAGGTGTACTATGCGGGGACATTCACCGGGGGCTCCTAACTTTACATCCTTACTTGGAAATAACTGATAAATACTGCTTGGCAAAAACACTTTTTCAAAATGTATCCAATAGAATGCATCTATAACGCACCTCCTTTAGGACCCTTGACTGGGATTGTTATATGTTCATAATAGGAACATACTTGGGTTATAAGGATAGAAGATAAACTCGGCAGAGGCTATTCTGTTTTCCCCTGCAATAAATCAATTGGGGAAATTTACAAAAATCTATTGGGGGGCATTAAAACTTTGGGGGCTGTAACAGAGCACCTCAACGTTTGGGACCAGCATTTTGTGTGCCTCCCTTATAGAAGCTAATGAAACCCACAAGTGACAGGTCAGGTCATAGATTTACAGACAATACATTTTAGTTGCACGTACGGAAACTCAAGGTATTTCTCCGCTCTGGTAGAGAGAGAGGAAAGGCAAGATGGGAGTTCACTTACAAATGAGCATTTGAGGGCGTGGGGCTCAGGCATCCACCCCTCAGGCAAACGCATGGCTGGGGGAAGACCGGGCCCAGCAGAGTGCCCTGGCTTCAAAGAAAGCTCTACTCTCTCTTGCATTTTAATTTTCTTCCAGTGAAAGGAAGAAGGGTGGGTGGAGTATTGTCTCTCCCACATCAATGCCCATTGAGGACCAGAATGTGGCTTTATTTGGAAATTGGGTCTTTGTAGGTGTCATTAGTTAAGGGTCTAGACATGAAATTATCCTGGATCAGAACCCACCCTAAGTCCAATAACTGCTGTCTTAATAAGAAGAGGAGAGGACCCAGAGACACAGAGGAAAACGCCATGTGAAAATGGAGGCAGACACTGGGTGATGCCGCCACATGACAACGGATGGCAGGAGCCACCAGAAGCCGGGACAGGTGAGGAAGGGTCCTTTCCTCGAGCTTTCAGAGGAAGGAGGACCCCATCGACACCTTGATTTCAGACTCCTGGCCTCAGAACTGTGGACGATAAATGCATGTTGTTTTAGGCACAAGTCTGTGGTCCTTGGTTACGAAAGCCCCAGGAACCTAGTAACTGACGGAAGGCATTCATGGCAGAGGGAACAGGATGTGCAGAATAGGGCTGAGACTTAGGGAATTGGGAGAAGAGCTTGAACTCACTATGGCTGGGGGCAGGATGCTTTTCAGCTAAGTCAAACACAGACTGGCAAGTGCTTACTTTAAAACTCCATAAAGCCAATGACATGTGTATACATATATTCTTTTTTTCAACATTTATTTAGAGGACACTTTACACTGTGTGAGAGGCAGAGGTGAAGAGATCGGCTGGTTGCAGCCTCCTTTACAAACCCTGTCATCTTTGGTTCACTTTGCTTAGGTGACATGTACCCTGATCGATCCCTGCCTGCTACTGTTAATAGCTCCCCTTTAACTGTCAAAGGTCCCCCAGTCTGAAGGGTCAATCGTATGGCCACCTTACTCATGGCTGCTGTGGCACAGAGCAGGTGTTCTAGGAGTAATCTTTGAAGAACTTCATAAAAGAATTATAACAGCAGTAATATCTACGTATGTGAGTCGCCCACATGCCAGGCACGGCCCTGGGTATTTCCTCATCTTACTCTGCACCCCCCCCCCCCAAGGAGATGGGTATTACGAGTAGCATCTTCACTTTATAGATGATATAACTGAAGTGCCAAGGAGTTAAGTCACTGCCAAGGGCCACACATGGCGTTGAAGCGCTGGGCCACCGAGAGTCGTTTGGCACAAAATTAACTGTTTGCAAATCCCTATAATAAACATTCACACATTGAATCTCTCCTATTATTTCCCCCAAGTATTATGTTCAGTATTTTAACAATCACTTAGGGTTCAGGGAGACTAAATGAATTAGCCAACATTACACAGGACTTTCTAAACAGGTGCTAGGCTTCTACCCAGGTCAAAATCTGCATAAACATTGCGTGAGGGGCCAAGACACCCATCCTAGAGCCACGGAGTGAAGCCCTGCAGGGCCGGCCCCGGCGACCTGCCGTGTGCTCACCTCCCCAGTGGCTCTGAACGTGCAGGCAGGTTGAGGATCTCAGCCACAGGCAGAGCTGGTCTGGCCTTCAGTCCCCACCTATCCTCACCCACAGGAAACCCTCCATCCTGTACTCAAGGCGCAATCTCCTCGTCCTCTCCTCCAGTCGGCTGTTTGCATGTCCCACAGAGCCATACACCTGGGAGTGCACAGACTTCCCTGGGGGGGGGGGGGGGGGCGCTGACAAGGACGCCCGAACCCAGGACGACTCCGGAACCCCCAAGACCCTAAAAGAACCAAGAGTACACTCTGTGCTCAGGACCCAATTCGGAGAACATTAGCTCAGATCAGTAAGACATGAGCTCAAATTACGTAGCACCAAAAGCTATGAAGGGGACGGCGCTTACTCCTAAGTGTACAGGGAAGAGATTTCATCTGCCGTGTAAACTATTCTAATGGGTCATACTGGCTCTCAGAGAAAGCATATTATACAATGCATCAAGCGAGGATGTACACATGGCTGCTTGTTTCAGACATTCACACACCATCAACAGCACACGTGGCATCCATTACTCTATAAAGGGCAGAGCCCGGACTTAACACACAAACAGCGTGACATGGGTCTGCCCAGGGCACCCACATCGATAAGCCCTGCCTGTGTGCAGTAGATTTGTTAACCAATAAAAGGTTGACAGCAAAACAAAGAGAAGCCGATGACAAAACGCTGTTCGCATTTAAGGCAAGTGAAGACTTAAGGAGCCGCTTTCCTTTTCCTGGTTTTATCACCCACACACCAGCTCTGCTGAAACACAAAATCTCAAAAGAAAAAGCACTGTAGGAGACCAGCACACACACGAGGATGCTTATTTGGTCCCACCTTCAGGTGGAAAGAATCTGAAATAAGGGACTAATTTGGCAAATATAAGTACATTTTTTCGATACATATAGTTTATTAGGGTTCTATGGGGTGGGAGAGACCTAGGACGGAATCTGTTAGAACAATTTGTAAGACACTCGGGCTTCTGGGTAAAAAGCACTTATTAAAAGGAGTATGTGCAGGAACAAAAAGCAAATAGATAAATATGCGTAGATCTGAGGCCAATCACATATATGGACACTATATGTATATACATATATACACATGTACATACATATATACACATATGTGTATGTACATGCATGTGCATGTGTGGATATGAATATGTGTGTATGCTTGTGTACAAACTGGTGTGTTTGCTTTTCACTTGGAATACATTAAGGGACAACTTGGTTTTAAGTATTTGCTAAAAGTTCAAAGACTATGACTATATTACTATATAAAACTCATGAAAGAGATTAAAGAAGGCACTAGTTACAACCCTATAACTAAATACAAGTGTGCAATGTAGGATTTATTCACTCATTCGACAAGTGTTTTTTCAGCATCTGTTATGTGACAGATACTGCGCTATTCTTTGCAGATGAAATAGTGAGCAAGGACAGTCAGTAAAACAAACGAGTGTGAACCTCCTAAAATTGGTGCGTTTGTGTTTTTTTGTCCTGAATCTAGGTAAGTGGATTCTAAAGTTCATATATAATAATGAACATGCAAGAATATTTGGAAAAATTCTGAAAAGAAGAGCTATGAGAGAGTCTAGCCATAGGAGACATTAAATACAGCATAAATCTCTATACCAGGGGTGCCAAAAAAAGTATACACATGACTTGTATTCATCTTTTGTTAATGGTATATATTGAGTATTACAATTTTAGTATATGTGCTGCCGAAGCGAGCACGAGTATTACAATTTTAATACAGTTTTTTTTTTCTTTCTTAAAATGTGTATACATTTTTTGGCACCCTCTGTATTAAACTGCTATGATGTTGGAACATGTGTAGAGAATTAATGAAACAAAATAAGAAGTCCAGAAATCTACCCAATTTATACTTTGGGAAATTTGGAATAGGCTAAAGGTAGAATCTCAAATGACTGGAAGAAAAGACACTTTTCAATTATGAACAACCATTTAGAAAAAGATAGCACTGGATCCATACTAACATGATAACACACGTAGTGTATTTATTGTACAACCATTCCTAGAAGAAAACACGGATGCATTCTTTAGTCTCAATGTAGGAACAGACCTTAAAACTCAAAACTATGATAAATAAAATAGTAAATTTAACTACACCAAAATAAAAAACTTTTTTGGCAAAACTCACCATAGGCAAAGACAAACGACAAATTAGTAGAAAATATTTTCAACCTAGAACACAGATACAGAACTCTTAACAAACAAAGTTTAAAACTGTGTAACACATATGAAAATTTACAAAAATATACGCAAAGGAATATAAAAATATGAAAAGATGCTGAGCTTTACTTAAGATAAACATAATTGGAACTATGCCACTTACACCAATCACAGTGACAACATGTCAAAAGCTTGACAAGCACAACTGGTGAGGCCGTCCCAGGAACTGGCATGCGTCGCTGCGGGGAGAGGCTGGCACTGCCTAGCAGACAACTATGGGTAAGTTTTTCCCCATGAGCCCCCAAGATTCCAATTTTAGGAATCTTCCCTGAGGAGCGTACATCTCCACAAGTATGAAACAACACATGCACAAGGCTAGGCTATCTGATGTGGGATTCTTTATAATAGCAACATATCAGAAACCACCTAACCGCCTGTCCATACAAAATAAGGAAATTCTATAAATAAAGTGGGGCAGATCACTCTCAATTAATGTGAAGTGAGAATTCTCCTCAAAGGAAAGAAAACAACACAAAATACCACATATGGCATTATAGTATTTTCTATTGAAGACGGAAGGGGGAATAGGAACATATGTGGAGCTGTTTATTTTTGCAAAAAGAAACATAGAAAGGATAAAATAGAAACTGATAAAAATGGTTATTATGAGGAAGTAGAGAGAATGGTGTCAGAGATAAGGATGGGAGCCGTGTGCACTTAAATATATCTTTATACACAGCTTGATTTTTGAACCATATAAGTGTTTATAGAATAAAACATAAAATTAAATAAAAAGAAGGAAAAAATCAAACTGAAATATAAACAGAAATGAATGACCCTACCTACATATCAAATTGATAATATAACTATACATACACATAATTAATTCAAATAACTTCTGAACAGGTATACTGCTACTCTCTTGTCTGAACAAAAAAAGAAAAATTGTACTTTATTAAATTTACCTGTGGTAGTTGTGTGGAGGTAGGAAATCTGAGACATCTATGTGTATTTAAAATGGAAGAATTACCAAAGTTACTGATATTTTGGGAAACCAGGTTTCTCACCGTGGCAAAAGCTATAGAGGAAAGTGAGAAAGAACCTCATGTTGGATTTGAAATTGAAGTAACAATGTCTTATGAATCAAACAAAAATCCTTCATTAGGGGAAATTCCGTACATACCCAAAGCAAGAGAGTGATCTGAGGCAGACCGCCACATTGTTCATCACCTCGTCAACAATCATCGGCTTGGGTCCAGACTTGTTTATTCTATACTTCCTCCCAATTCAATTTCCTCTATTATTTTTGAAACAAATTTCAGACATCGTATTACCTATTCAACAAATATTTTATGTATGTATCTCTAAAAGAGAGAGATCTTTAAAACCTAATCAGAATGCCATTACAATATCTAAAAAATAATTACCAGTACGCAACTCTTTAGTGGTGTTTAATAGTCATCACATATCCCTGTTTTCATGTTCTGTATTGCCCCATATATATGTAATTGCTTTTAAGTTTGAATCAGGATCCAGACAGGGTCCATATTTTGTATTTAGAAAACTTGTCTTTCATGTCTTTTTTATTTCAATATTTGTATTAAGATGTAAGTCATATACCATAAAATTCACCCTTTTAAAGTGTACAAGTGAATGGGTTTTAGTATAGTCACAAGATCATTGCGATCATCACGACTAATTCCAGAACATTTTCCTTGTCACTTTGAATTTACAAGTTCCCGCTCCATCTCTCTGGGTGTTTCTTATTTTGTGATGTTAGCAACTATTGATCCTCCATGCAAAATCCATTAATTCGTTAAGATCGTAATATGGTAATATTTCAATATCAAAATTTCTTCTCCAACTGTTAGATGGAATGTTTCTATCAAAATAAAATTTCCCTCAACTATTATGTGGCTACCCAGTGGCAAATTTTGCATAGGAAGGAAGATTCAAGGCTTTCTTCTTTCTTTGTTTACAAATTTTCAAAATGAGTTGTTTCGAGCAATGAAAACAAGTGCAGTTTTAAAAAGCATCATTAAGAAATCATGGATGTACACATATTAATGACTCCAATCCATTGTAGTCATTACTTTTATTGATGCTCATCTTTAGCTAATGAGACTTAGAATGAGCTCCCGAATCTTAATAGAGGTCTAGTTTTGATTGTTTCCTTGCTGTCTGGTATGATAAGAGGTTCCAGTCTCTTGTGAACATTTCTTTGTCTTGACCTGGAATCAGCCATTTCTCTGAAGGAAAAAAAAAGGTGTTTAAAGAACACATCTGGATGGTAGAAGAACTACCACAGGGTTTATCACGGCTTCTAGGCATTTTCAGTGACCAGAGACAGTGTATTTCTGCTTTTGTTTTAAGATAAAAATCCATCATGGCTTCAGCCTCGTATTTTAAATTCAAATTCAGCTTAGAGGGTTTTTACTTCCATCACTTCTATCTTACATCTCAAATTTTTCTCTTGCTGAGAATCTTAGAAACGATAGGACAATGTCACATCATCTTTTGGTTCACCCTACCTTTTAAACAGGACAGTTTTAGAATAACACGGTCCAATTGACTGCTAAAATAGTTTAAGTTTTACTTGCTTTTGCTGCTGTTCTTTTGGCCTGAGATTAGAGCTCACTAAAACTGTATAGACAAATTCCTGTGTTCTAAAGCCACTAAGAGTAGGGTGGCTGTGACTGCAACTGAAGGTGCATTTCTACTTGCTTATTTCATTTTCTGTTTGATTCTTAGTGATTGCTTCCAAATATTTCATTATATTTTATAATTATACAGAATATTTATAAGTGTCTAAATTCAAATTTAAAAAACATGAAATTGTCAGACAAGTCTCTCTTTATCCTTATTTATTCTAATCTATTCAGTAATCCAAAAGCAACTTTTTTTATCGTTTGTTTTTAGATTTCTGGTTTACCTTTCCATCTGAACTTTTTTTTTTTAGATATAATTGACATAACGTTACTTTTGAGGGTACACCATAATGATAATATCTATCTATATATGTCGATACAGATATATTGAAATGATATACATAATAAGTCCATCACCACACAGTTACAATGTTTTTTTCTTGTAATGAGAACTTTTAAGACCTACTTCCTTAGCAACTTTCAAATATATAAATATATACAAAGTCACCATGCTGTGTATTACATCCTCAGGATTTAATTGTTTTATAACTGGAAATTTGGACCTTTTTACTACTGTCATCCATTTAGCTCATCATCCCCTAGGCCCCCTGAGTTTGGCAAACACCAATCTGTTCTCCGTATCTGTAAATTGTTTTCTGTTTTGTTTATTTTTTAGATTCCACATATAAGTGAGGTCATCGGTATTCATCTTTCTCAATCTGATTTATTTCACTTAGTATAATGCTCTTAAGGCCCATCCATGTTGTCACAAATGGCAGGATTTCCTTCTTTTTTAATAGATGAATAATATTCCCTTGAACATGTATACCACATATCTTTATCCATTAATCCACTGAGGGCACTTAGGTTGTTTCCATATCTTAACTATTGTGAGTAATACTATAATGAACACGGTAGACAGGTAGATATCTTTTCAAGTTACTGGGGTTTTTTGTTCGTTTGTTTGTTTGTTTGTTTGTTTTCCCCTTCAGATAAACACCCAGAAGTGGAATTTCTGGATCACATGGTAGTTCTGTTCTTAATTTGTTTGAGGAAACTCCATACTGTTTTCCATAGCGGCTGCACCAATTTACATTCCCAACAACAGTGCACGAGAGTTTCCTTTACTTCACGTCATCTTCAAAACGTATTTCTTGTCTATTTTAAATGATCATTCTAACATATATACATTCCCTATATATTTGTATATAAATATGACAATATAATATAAATAAATATATACAAATATAGAAACATATATTTATATATAATATATATTTCATTTTTTTAACACAACAAATTGCAGTAGCAAATTTAATATTAACCCTGGCAGATTTCCTGCTTGGTTTGTTAAATTCAGTGCCCTCTAAAACAAAGGTCTCCATTAACCTGCTGCCCAGATACAGACTGATATTCCCTGCACAACATTCTAAAATTTTCAAATTACGGTACAAACAGACTAGGTACACACACAACTTATAAAAATGTGGATACACATATTTATCTAAAAAACAAGTAAAATAAAATCAGTACAATGAACAAATCCTGGTCCTCCATGGCCTAGGGGAACACAGACTACCTAGCCGAAATGCGGAGAGAGCAAGTAAGCTAATTCTTGCTTTGGGGCTTTAAAAGACCCAGGGCCCACTGATAACGGAGCCATTTAAGAGATTTTAAGGGTAATTGGGTGTCTTTATTTATTGTATGCTGCATCTCACATCCTGCCTTCTGAACTTTACGAAGCCTCCTGGAAGTATCAGTGCGTTGTAGATGCTAATATTTGAAATTTGGATGATTTCCCATAAATATTTTTATTTTTGGATTTTCTTAGGGGGGAAAAGGAAAGAAAAACGGGATAACCTTGCACATCCACTCCAGTGTGTTCCGATCCAAGGGATGATGTTTACGTGCACCTAGTGGCAGAGACCAGTACTTCACCTACTTCCTTAGTCGCCATGCAGCCAACTTCATTCGCTGCCAGTGCAGCCAGTCCCGGGCAGGTATCTGAGTGTCAAGAGCTGAATCGTGTCCCCAAATGCATATGTTGAAGTCCTAACCCCTTAGACTATGACTGTATTTGGAGCTAGGGCTTTTTGAAGGCAATTAAGTTAAAATGAGGTCCTGAGGGCATGTGACTGGTGTTCTCATAAGAAGAGATGAGGACACAGACGCGCAGAAGGAAGACCGTGTGAGGACACAGGGACCAGACAGCAGTCTGCAGGCCGAGAAGAGCGGCCTCAGGAGAAACCAACCCTGCTGGCACCTTCATCAAGGACTTCGGGCCTCCAGAATTGTGAGAGAATACACCTTTGCTGTTTAAGCCACCCAGTTTGTGACACTGGTTATGGCAGCCCTCGTAAATGAAAACACTGAGTATCTATATCTGCAGGTGTCTAAAACTTTCAAAATTCCACAGCCTGTTATTAATAACAAGTACACTGCATTGCTACCTGCCCATTGACCTTCTCTGTTTTTTCCAAAACATAGAAAAGGGGTAAGAATTGGGGTCCTTTGCTGTCAGAATCTTGACAGACAATGCAATGCCATAGAATAAAATCTAGTGAGGGTTGATTTTATATAGGGGCTATACACCACCATTTACACCCGTTCTCAATTCTGTCATAGCAAGAATTGTCATGGGTCTCCCACACTATTTTGGAGATGTTTTTCCCCACGAGGGCCTCTGTTCTCAGCTCCTTCTGACCTCACGGCACAAAGGGGAGGGCCTGGGTTCGCCGTCACGTCAGAGCCTCCATTGTAATCAGACCATAACTGCGTTGTCGTAAGACAAAGGGGATGCAAGTTATTATTGAATGTCTCTGTTGAAGAAATAAAGAAATCCAGGAGGACATGGAGAGCTATTATTTTCTGAATCTTAGAAAAATAACCAAACATCTTTGGATCTTAGCTTTAATATTCAGGTAAAACCCATAATAGCTCCCCAAATTCTCATCAAAGCCACTCTTAACTTTATCCAAAAATCTGAAGGAAACTGATGATACACCCTAGTAGAATTTTTACAGTAGGCTTTTCACAAATCACAATTACCACTGAAACCAGCACTCAGTGCATGCTTGTTGAATGAATAGCAATACTAACTATGAAGAACTGTTCTGAGCACCATATTTACGGAGCATTTTACATATTACTTGTAATCCTCACAATTATATTGAGAAGTATTGTGTCAGATAGTGCTACGCCTCCGGAAAATCTGCTGTTTCTTCTTCCTGGGCACCTAGTGGACACCTACATTTCCCAGCCACCTTTGCATTTGTGGTTGGCCCCACGAATCCTTCCTGTCAACAGACTATGGGTGGAAGAGATGGGTGCCATCCCAGGCCAGAGCATTCTTACTGAGGTTGTAGTGAAACAAAGGCAGACAGAGAAGGAGACAGACACATGATAAAAGGGCTGATCAGTGAGCGTGTGGGTAAAATATAAAAATACAGAAAAACTCACAACTGCAAGCTGGGAGCTCACATCTGTGGTTTGGACCACACAACCAAAGACTACACAGGTGCACTTTGGCAGCATATGCAAATTATATTATCAGGATTTTGCAGTGTGAATACTCTTTCTAGAGATTGCTCTGCACCAGCTAAAGGTTAAAAATGACATCAGGTGTTAAAGTTAAATTAGTAGGTTGAAAGGGGAATTTTCCTTTTTAAACAGTGCTGTAAATTTACACAATGACACATTAAGGGAGAGGTTTTTATCGTATTTATTTGCTGGCTAACTTTGGAATCCACTGCCTTTCAAAACTTTTTCGGATGGCCTTTTTATTTTTTTTGTTTATAGTTTGTAGTTAGTTGTCAGCCTTGATCTCCATGTTTCCTTTGCCAGACATCAATCATCCCCTTGTCACTCGTCACCTCCAGGCTCCCATCACCAGTTTGTCTTCTATATGTTGCCTAAAACTTCACCAACATTTTGAACCCATTTTCACACAATCTTAAGCTCCCTGACATTAAGCATACAATGCTGACTCCGATCAAATCTGTCACTTGGGATTCTCGTAACTCCTAAGCAAAGAAGCAAAGTTCTAATCCATTTCTCCCAGAAACGAAACACTAGATCCTCCTGAAAGTGAGAAGAGACTTTTAATAAGTTGACAGTGTGGTTTAAATGGTTGCTATGACGACATCCAGCTCTTTGGGAAAGACCATGGTAAGGCATTCATTAGGAAACTGAATTCTTTGTAGCAGTGAAAGTTGCTTCCTTTCTTTTTTCTTAAACACCTAGACAAGTAACTGGCTTTTAAATTGATCAAGCATTTTACCTGCATTCTCTCATCTTCAACTCTGTGAAATAAGCATTATAGACGAGAAAACGGAAGTTCAAAGAGCTGCATGGGTTAGCCAAAAATAAATAACTGTATTTGAAACCAGCTTTGTCTTGTTCTAAAGCCACTTTTGGCTAGTATCCCTGCCTGAATAACTGAAAAACGAGTGAAGATATCAACAATAATTAATACATCCGAATCTTGCTTCATTCTATAACCAAAGCAACTATAAAGGTAGCAATTAGAAGCACTCAAGATGCACTCTCAAATGTTCTCAGAAGGTTGTTTTACCTGGTGGCCCAGACTTCTGAAACTCTGAGAAATGATAACAGGGCGTATTTGAGACACAAAGAATCCTAGCCAGAGATGAGCAAGGAAGACTGAGAAGCCCAGAAACTTCTACAAGGACATAACGACTTGATGTACCTTTGTAGAAAAGGCAGCGTGTCCCCTGGTTATAAATGACTGCATCTAATGGAGATATTTTTGAGAAAAACATATTATTTTTTGCCAATGGTATACATTCATGAAAATGGTTATAAAATGCTGCAGTTTCTCTGGTGAGTCATAATTTAGGTAGGTGATGCTTGTTTAGTAAAGATTTTGAAATGCAAGCAGCTGGGCCTGAGCACAATAAAAGGTTTGAGGACAAAGGAGGCAATGTTTTGTTGTTGTTGCTTTTTAACTTTCAAAACAAGCTCTTGAAGCTCATTTCAGTGGCACTGTCGTGAAGCCCAACGTTTTTCACTCCCAATGTCATGATGGGTAGACAGAGGAGGGGTTTGCCCAAACGTCCACAAGGTTTATAAGCAGTAGGATGCGGGACAGGGCAAAAGGGAAGTTTTCTGCAGTGTTAGTTCACCGGGGCTGCAGTAACAAAGTACCACAGCTGGGGCTTTAAACAACAGCAGTTCATTGTCTCACGATTGTGACGGCCAGAAGCCCACAAGCAAGGCGTGGGTAGATCTGGCTCCTTCTGAGGCTGTGAGGGGGGGACCTGCTCCAAGCCTCTCTCCTTGGCTTTTTGGTGGCCATCTTGCCCCTGTGTCTTCACATCAACTTCCTTCTGTATCTGTCTGTTTCTCTGTCCAAATTCCCACTTTTTATAAGGACACCAGTCGTACTGGATCAGGGTTCACTCTGATGACCTCATTTTAACTTCATTACCTCTGTAAAGACGCTGTCACCAAATGAGGTCACATTCTAAGGTGCTGGGGACTATAACTTCAAGATATCTTGTTGGGGGGCTGCAATTAGCCCATAACCCACACCCCCATTGAAGAAGAAAGCATCTTCCAGGACCCAGGCCAGGCCCCTCCTAATTTAAATCACCTTGGAGGAGGAGCACAGGATGAAGGAAAAGCAGGAACCTGGATTTTACTGCACATTTATTTAAGTCATTTAACTGAAACAGAATGAGCTTCCTGGGTGTAGGAAGATTATGATTTTTCCTTCCTCTTAAGAGTGGAAATTAGGGCTTGAGAGAAAGTTGAAAAACAGAGAGTTTCACTTTAGAGTAGATGAGTTGTGGTGAGCAAATATCTTCATGAGCGGCAGGTGTCCCGGCAAGAGTCTGCATTCAGAGGGAGAAGCTAAGCCTCTCAGTTTCCCTCCAATCCGCACCCGTGGTCCATTGCTATCCCCGTTACGCGTGCTGGAATTGAGGCTACGGACGAATGGTCTCGTGTCCAAACAAACTTGGATGAGGTCAAACCAAGGTGTTCACTGGCTTGCCTCTTTCCTTTACGACAAAGGTAGCAGATTGCTAAGATTTCCCTGAACAGACCTCGCAAACAGAAGGGCCAGTCAGCTTTTCCACTGATGATGAGCTTTTTAAGGAGTTAATCATTTTATGGAAATAAAAATAAATCCAACACAAGGGATCAGAATGTTTTCCCTCTGAAAATAATTTAAATCCCTGATTTAAGACGTACTTTATTCCTGTTTCAAGTTTGATTTTTCAGTTAATACCTTAAAATCCTAGCATGTTCAATTAAGTGACAATAACATTAATGAGTAATTCTTTCTCACCAAGGTTTAATGCCTCATGTATAATTTTCAACTGAGTGGCTAATATTATGACAATATTAATGCCATATATTTTCAGACTAAAGCAGATCGCATATTTTCAAAATGAAAAAAAAAAAAATTCTTAAGACAAAATAAAAACTATGTTTAAAACATTATGGCAATTTCCTCCTTGCAAACTGCGACAATTCTTTTCAGCTATGTCCTAACAACCCAAGGGAATGCAAGAGACATTGCAGACTTTCTGACATGGAAATAACAGAATGAGGAGCTAGAAGTTTCCCAGCAAAGATATTAACAACTTTTAGAAATATTACAAAAACGAGCTGGGCAAATCTACAAGTGAACATAAAACCAGTCTGGTCTATTGAGCTCATTCACAAAGCTTCTGGTGGAAATAAAGTTGATAGAATTAAATATTAAATATGCTCTCCTAAATTCAGAAATGCTAGGATGACTTTGTGCTCTTGAAGGAAGGGGGTTGTCCATGGATGACACCCTAACCTCACAGGGAACCAGCAAAACTGCCAACAATTTGCTGAAATGTGAACACAGAAAACATGAATCTGGGAATCCAAGGACAGAAAGAAACATGGGGAGATGTCACCAGAAATTATGCTATAAACTAAGCCAAGAAAGTCACAGCGACTTCTGAAAACTAAAACGGTTGAAGGCCTGCAAGATGGTCAGAATAACCTTCGGGGAGCCCCTTGTTAGCCCGTGTATTAGCATCTTTACCTGCCGCATCCAGCACAGTCTGCAAAGGGAACTGGCCCCAAGGAGCCCCTCACTGCTTTTCGTTACTGACACAAACCAGTTCTGCTAGGCTGGACGCAAGCAGAATGCGTCACAAAGCGGTGTACTAGGAATTAGGACACTCTCCAACCCTACAATCCTTGGTGCCCACCCCTGTCCACTCTCCGCAGCCCTATTCCTCCTGCCCTTAGGGAGAGGGTGTCAGGAAATCACCAGCAAACAAGCACGACTCTGCACATTTCTATGCACTTAATCTCCTGCTTGAAAGACAAGTGAAAGAGACTTGTCAAGTCAAAGATAAAAGATGTTTTTGAAAGTTGGACTGACAGAGGGATGCCCTGTGCAAAGATAAAAGGCCCTGCTTTACGCGCTGCTTTTCATTTACCCTTAGAAAGCCTTGCCTTTTATGTTTCCCTGAGGTTATCCAGTGGCGGACGACCACCTCCAGCCGCACGTCGTGCGTTACAGGAGACAGACAGGGCCGCACTGGGATTGGGTGCGGAGATGAAAACTGAAGAGAAACAGGATGGTCTGACGCTGAGCAAACCAATGAATCCTTCTGTAATAAGTGAGCAGCCACTTTCAGGTAAAATTCAGTTTATCACCCTAGTTATGTTTTCATTTGTCAACTGACCCATCTTTCAAAGGCATTCAGCTGCTCAACAGAGAAGTGACACAGTCGTGGAGCAGAGTATTCTGAAATATTACCTGATAATATAGTTCTTCCTTCGTTAGCCTTCTCACGCTCTCATTGCTTTACCGTAAAGACGAGACCCTCAGGCAGAGCCTCTGCCTGGACTGGAGGGACACACAAACTAGCCCAGGAAAAGAAAGCATCAGTGATTGGGCTTCAAAGTCCTAAGATGTTGATGAACCTATAGCCCCCGTGACAGTACAGTTAGAATTTACTCCCTGAAACCTTGGAGGTGGGAAGAATGGAGGATCATATCAAAGCCGATAAGAGGAGCAGTCTGACCAGCTAGGCCCAGGTGGGTGCCCAGAGCGCGTGTGGTGAGGGCTCAGACCTCAGCGGGGAGGTGAGAAGCTGCCCACTGCCTTCCACAGGCTCACCAGGACCAACTCCCTAGGTAGGGGTGCAGTGGGGAAGGAGCAATAGAAATACCCAGATAGGTTTGGTTAAATGAAAGTCAGTGACAAGTGTCCTGATTCTTTCTGGGAACTCCCAGAGGAGACAGCCCCCAGAATGTCTGCCTTCCATCAGCGGGTCTGCTCATGTGGAGGGTCCATGACACAGCCCGGCCACTCCCACATGCAGGAAAGCAGCTGACAGAGAGCAAGGAGAGGCACAAAGGGACTGAGAGTTGGCCAGTGTCCCCAAGGGGCCCTCTCTAGAAAAATAACAATGAAATCAGGTGCCTGGAAGCCCGGGGGAGGTATCCGTGAGCTTCCACAGTGGATGGACAGGGAAGGAGACTGCCACCACGAGATCAGGTCTGCCTGCCTTCACCCTCAGTGAGGGCAGCGTGACAGAGGACCACAGGGAGTTCCCCCTTTCCCCTAAGGAAAAGGGGAAAAGGATAAGATGCGGCAGAGAACCCGGAATCTAAGTATTTACCCAAAGGGGCCAAAGTTTTCATTCACAGGATCAGAAGAATGGGGGTTAAAACTGAAGTTCCGATGAAGATGGCAAAATAATGCAAAAACAGATTTGGAATTCCAAAGTCAGATCTCCACATGCACAATTTATAAAAGAAATAGAAATTTCAGCACCCTTGGACCACTCAGCCAGGTCAATGGAGTGAAGGGAAGGAGTGATTTATGAAGCTCCTTCTGTGGGAAGGACCGCTGTCCTACCCAGGGGCCCCACCTGGTCCTCCCTGGGTGCCCTCCCCCCACCCAGGCCTGCGGGAAGTCAGCTCCCCGTGGGACTCATCAGAACCTCACCGCCTGACCGACACCTGAGAAGCCGCACCGGCCATGTCAGCAGGAGTCGATCTGCACAGCAGGCTGGGGAGGCCAAGGGATGGAATTTTCTGGGGACCAGATGTGGGCCAGGTGGAGAGGGAGAGACAGAAAGAACAGCTTTAGGCCATAGACATTTAAACCACCTCTAACATGGGGGTGGGGGCACCCCAGCACCAGAACCTGAAAGGAAATTCTTTGGGCCAGCAGGTGAGCTCACAAATGGCCACCCGGCATAGATGCACCCACCGGGAGCCAGGCGAATTGCAGAGAGAGGTACGGAGACGCGCAATCCCCATGCAAGCACCCCTGAGGGAAAGACTCGGCTGTCACCCTCTGCCCAGCCAAAGAGCCCAGGGTCAAATTTCTGTCTCTTCCCCAGTCTCTCCTCTCTCCTCAAGCTTCCTCAAATTCCCATAGGGCAGGAGCCTGGCCTGAGAGAGGGCAGGACTGGGCAGAGAGAGACTGGGCAGCTGGCAGAAGCTGGGGACACCCTCTTCCTAAGGTCAGGCAAAGAACAACCTCTGGCCTGAACTGGCCAGGAAATGAAACCTGGGGGTTCGGGGTGATACCACAGGTACTACATTGAGACCCGCTTCCTACTTCAAGAGCCTCAGGACTGCCTCTTACCCAAGAGTAGGAAAAAAAATCACACAGAGATTTCACACAGGTGTAGGGGGACACTTAACCTTGATCCAAATTTAAATGGGCAATGGGAAAAAGAAATACAGCCAGTGAGTTGATTATGCCATAAGGTGTGTCTGCTCAGCGCAGTTATTACATTCAGTTTTCTGTTAAATAAAAGGGTGTGAGAAAAAGAAGAAAGGGAAGTAAGTAAGCTGGCATCAGGCGTGGGATGAAAACCAGTCACACCCTGGCCCCTGCCACTGTGACAGCTGGGGCAGCGTTCTCACTGAAGTAACGTGGAAAACACAGCGTAAGGCCTGGCACTTGTCACTGTCCTTTCTCTGTCACTAGCTATGGGACCTCTCGTATGACCTCAAAACCTATGCCTCTCGTTTTTAGTGTACAACATGAGTTTATTAATACATAGCCCTGCCTAGCCTGAGTCAATGTGCAGCTAACTGAAACAGAGTCATTGCTAAATTAAGATGAAAATGGTTTCCGAAACTCGGCGTGTTTTCTTCCAGTCTCGGTGTGAGATGAGCATGCAGGCAGCCCCCTGTGACGGCCGTGGCACTGCCACGCGTTTCCATGTCAGGAAGCTCATCCGATCGTGTCATCCGCACGCACCCAGGGGGCTTTCTGCCCGAACATTATGAAGCTCTCTGGAGGAATATTTGGGCTGTGTCCACTTAGGTCTCAAATAATGAATCGGTTCAGTTATTATACATACGCCATTGGTACTGGGGTTTGACAGGATTTTAAACTCTTTAATCCACTGTTGGAGATCATGGAGCCATTGCTATTATTTAGTCTATAAGCATGCAAATGGCCTAACAGGGCAGAGCACAGGTCCTGTGACCTGACACAGGTAAGATACCTGTCATCATTCCCATCAGCTGAGATCAGACTCACTGACACCTTCATCTTCCCTCCAAGTGGAATGGAACCCATTCTGACTTTGGATCTTGTCTGATTTGGTCCAATGCTCTTAACTAGTCACCCAACAGCTTCAGCTAAACACAAGGTGTAAAGTGTGAGTACGATGCTAGCCCCACTGGGGCAGCTCCAGGAAGAGGGCTTATGCGCTAGTGGGTTACTTCCTGCTTCTCCTGTCCTGCTCTTCATCCCAGGAAGGCCTGAATATCACAGATCCACTAAATGCACATTTTTCTAGAGTACGGAGGGCCATTTACACAACCGAACATTCGCTTTGGATTTCATTTTGACTTTGGTAAAGACGAATGCCAAAGCAGTTGTCAGAATCTGACGCTCAGGGGCTCCACAGAAACTTGCCTTCTTTTATCTTGTGCTTTCCACACAAGCTGGTCTGTGGTAAGCAGAAATGATCTAAGATGGAGTGAAGTGATAGGTTATCAGACAGAAAGGGCTTTGTAATTAGTGGTAGGGGAACCAGGCAGTCATTTTCTGGTCTTCTCGATGTCACCAGACAGAATCATAAACAGAAAGGACACAGTATCTCATTAAACTTCAGTATCGGAAGAATCTAAGAAAATGATAAAGGAAAGGAATAAGCTCATACTTGGGATCTGTCCAGAAAAAATAAAATAAAAGACAAAACAAAACAAACAAACAAAAAATGGAGGAATAAAAAACCCAAAAACTGTGAAGACCCATAGCGGCCTTAAAAGCGAGTCAGCCCAGCCCTTCCCTGCCCATGCCAGTGTCCAGGTCCCCACCCCGCCTGCCCGGCACCCAGCCAGTGGCCCACACTCTCCCAGGAAGCACATGGACCCCTGCTCTGGGTCACAGAGTCGGCCCCATTCTTGGAGCCGTGTTCTGAGTCTGTGCGTCCCCCCCACACACTGTGCCTGGACGCCGCATGCTGGAAGGACCTTCGGCCCCCGTCCTGGACCCTGACTGCTGAAATCTCCCAGTGCTGTCTGTCTGTCCACGCTCTGGACCCTCTAGGTGTCCAAAGCAGTGGAAGCCTGGTACTGCTCACCCCACAGCTGTCTTCCTAATACCTACAGAGGCACCTTTTCATCAACCAAGTTATTGCGTGCCAATGACACTGAGGCACAGCAAAAATGAATTGAAAGGATTCAACTGTGTCCCAGTTGTACACATTTAGGCGCCTATTTGGCCCAGCAGGAAAAAAGCCATTAACTCACATATTTTAGAAAATGTTTCAATGCTAGGACTAAGACAAACATTTTAAAAGAAGAAAACTAATGATAAAGTCTCTTAACTAGGAAAGTGAAAATTCTCAGAATACCTTTGACTATCCAAGATTTAGGCAGAGAAGCATCCTTTCCCAGCCCGCTTCAGCATTCCAAATCCATCACGCTTGTGCTTTAAGAA
Organism: Rhinolophus sinicus; assembly: GCF_057876585.1. Lineage (NCBI taxonomy): Eukaryota > Metazoa > Chordata > Mammalia > Chiroptera > Rhinolophidae > Rhinolophus > Rhinolophus sinicus. The sequence goes on along the minus strand of NC_142502.1, from coordinate 5,510,328 downwards.
AAAGTACCTAATCTGGAAAATAAAGCAGAGCTCCAGGCCTCTGAAATGACTTGTCCATTCGGACCTTCAAACCGGGAAGAAACTGACGCAAAGGAAGCCACGACTCAGCTGTCCTCACAGCAACCAGAAAGGCCCAGGCCACACGGATGCCCACGCTTTCATGCACATTTCCTAATGCTCTACGTCACGCGTAAACAGGGAGTACTCAGCTGTTATTCATCTGGTTTCTGAGTATCTTTCGAGCACCCTAGTTTCTCACAAGCAGGTGGCCACGCTTGTACTGGCCACTCTCTGATGAAGAGTACACATGAGACACAGAAAAGCTTTCAGACCTTTTCAATTGTGGCAATTACATGGACATGTGTTACAAGATCCTGGCAGTGACATGAATATATCAAAGCACCAATGAGCCATCTGCACAAGGGGGTTAATCCAGCTGCGTCTGTATACTTGATGCTTCTGGTCCAATTCTACAGGCTGGATTGTGAAAGATCTGTTTGAAAAGCAAATAGGGGGTGGCCTATGGAATGAATAAACGAATTTTGAAATCTATGTAACATAGTAACACAAAGAAATTGATGTATGGCTCGTATCTACCTGGTGCATTAGAAACTATATCTGTGCATTTCATAACATGGACATGAATTTGTCATTTACAGGGTAGCTGAAAAATCTTTCTTATCAGTTCTTATGTTCATTGTCAGAAAAGCATATAATTGAACATACATAGTAGAGAGACAGACAACAAATAAGTGTCCTCAACTCATTTAAAAACAAACGTATCAATCTAGAGACTCTCAATCCTTGGCCTAGGAAAGCAGCAGTGTGGGGAAGAACACCAGGTGAGAGGTTGGTTTTTGCACCCCAAGCCCACTGTGAGCTGCCTGAGTCTCTGAGCCGTGGTGAGAAAGCAAGAGTGACAACTGGGCTGAGGGTGAGGTGGGGACACCACCAGAGCACTGTGCTCCTGGGCTGACTGGGGACCAGGCACGGGGGACCGGGGGAGATGGCTGTGGGTGACAGGCATTGAGGACCTGATGCCCCAGAATGAACCATCATCCCCTCCTGCACAGGGTATAGAGCTGCCATGAAAATAGTGAAGAGGTCCACAAGGGCTCCTGGGGTCATGGAAGGGACGTCCTTGGGGATGGCTGCATGGCCACGTGAATGGGAGGCACACCTGACAGAAGGTATCTCACAGGATGCTCACCTGTGGGGTGAAGACACTCGATAAAGACACAGCCCGATTAGACACCTCGGCAGACGGCACCTCAGAACAGGTCACGACTAACAGCAGACGGGGACACTTTCACTGCCACGGCAGCCTTCCTGTAAGCCCCAGAGAGAGAGAGGGGCGAGGGGAAAAGGGCTGCGTGGATAGAGCTTCGTACTGGAAACAACTGCGTCTGCACATGGCCAAGACTGCGGTTTTGTCATCGGGTGGAAGGCGGATGGCGGGCCACGTAGTGATTTCTCTTTTCTCTCCTTGTGAGCAGCTACTTAAATAAAAAGCACCTTTTTTTTTCCAAATGCGCCAAAGTCTTCAGTGGTTTGAATTAATCCAAAGTCACTCAAAACATAGGCTCCTTTCAATGAAATTAGATACAGCTTTAATTATTTTAATTATGAAATTGGCTCTAAATTATATATATATTGTATATTTACATATTACGCCCATATGTGTTATTATTTATATATAAATATATTTATGTATATAAAAAACAAAATGAAATAAAACTATGTAACTATTCATGTGTAAGTTACATACACGTCTCAGCTGACCCGCCCACTTCCCTTCAGTTCCTCCCCCCACCACACACCTGCACAGGTACGTGTTCTCACCTCCACACAGTGGGTTGCAGACTGTTTTGTGAGAATTCCTCCCACCAGCTATGCTTCGTTTTTGCACGTGAGTGTTCCAAAGTTATATATAACAAATGAATACCTACTTCAATCACATTTATTATAAATTTAAGTACAGCTTGGTGAAGCCCTGCTATGTATTCTTTTCTAGGATAAAAGCAAAAATGAAATAAAATCTGCATCAATGTTTCTATGCAAAAAATCAGAACTTTCATTTCAGCTTTATTTATTTGAGGTGGGGTTTGCTTGACACTTATAAAGAAGATTCATGCTATCCTTCCACATATTGTGTGTTGACTAACATTCACATTTGCTTTACATTCTCTGTTAGTCCTTTTTTTTTAATACAGACATTCTCAAACAGAAACAAACTGAGCATGTGTACTAGTGTTACAGAAACACAGCAGTAGGCAGTAAATGATTTATGAAACCATCTTCTCTGAATAATGCACTACTGTTATACATACACAATTACTTTGACAAAATTTAGAATGCAAACACGACTAGGAATGCCTGCTATGTTCAATACGTTATGTCAACCTTTGAAAAAAATTAGTTCCGAGCACAGTGGTTTTGCTCCGTTGTTTTTTTTTTTTTTTTTAAACACCTCCTATTCTATTAGAATCCATCTAAACCATTGCAAAGATGTGCAAAGCTGTCCTATTCTCAAAGAGCGATGGATAAAAAGATTTGACAGTTATGCATTCCAGTTCTTGATGTCAGAGAACTAGTTTTTAGAGCTGCTCGAGGTCTCTCCGAGTGAAGATTATGCAAAAGCCCTGTTGGCTCTCCTGAGCGGAGGCCGGAGACAGCTCTTCAGCTCTCTTCACAATGTTTCCTGCGTAAGGCTAAATTATTTCACTTCTTTAGACCTTTCTCCTGAACGTGTTCTGGTATCTTTAACAGAGGAGGCCAGGAGCAAAGCAAATACAGGACAACACGTCCCTGCCACAGAGGTGACTGCCACCTGGCCAGATGGGCAGTGGGGCCACCACACACACTCGGTTCTCACCTGGGCCAACACCCCCAAGCTGCACCCTGGGATCTGCTTGTTCTTGTGGACAAAATTCCAACAGCGCGAACGACCTGGTTTTTAACCTACATGCGAACGTGATGAAACAAACGGCTGGACATGTGTGATCACACCTGGATGACAGCAGGAAGTGACAGTTGACAGATGAGCTTGAAAGAGGCTGAATCACTTTACATGGATGCTACCAGAACAACAGTTTTATAATTCTGGAGACTAATAATGACATATTTTCTCTAGGGCTTTATAAGCTTTGGGACAAGCTTTCAACTGCATACATATATGTAAATGTAAGTATAGCTGCAGAAAGACAGACACCTAAAGCTCCCAGTAAGCAGGCAGCGAGAGACCGGCATCCCCACTCTATGGATCTTGGGTTCTGGGAGCTCCAGAGGCCCCCCCAAAGCCAGACAGCCCCGTCCACTGTCCACTGGGGAACAGAGCGGGATTCCAGGCCTTTCGACGCTGAGTCATTGGTTCACCACAGTGCAGACTCGGTGTTCTCTTACTTCTGGCTGCTTTTCGCTCACTCGGCCTATTCCTGGCTCTTCAAAATATGTCTCTTAAAAAAAAAATACCCTCAGGCTTTGTATGAGTCAACTCAGGCGGCCATAGCAAAATGCAGACTGGGGGGCTTCAACACCAGACCTGGGCTGGTTTCTGGTGAGGTCCCACTCTTTGGCTTCTCACTGTGCCCTCCCTCTGTGCCACTCGCCTGGTGTCTCCTGCTCATATAAGGCACCTGTCCTCTTGGATCAGGGCCCCACCCCTATGACCTCATCTAACCTTAGTCACCTCTTTCAAGGACGTATCTCCAAGCACCGTCAAATTCTGAGGGAACACAATTCAGTCCATAAGAGGCTTTTAAGTCAATTTGTGAAAAGCATATTTATGCCCCAAACTTCAGCTACAGCTCTTAAAGTGATATATGCCACATGTGTTCCCACAAGCCCCAGCTCTGACTTGTGCTACAATATACATTTGTTACAAGCGCTTCATAAGTTATTCCCTCCTGACGCTGTTAACGTAAGACTCAACAGGTCTCAAACCAAACTCATTCACCTCCTGGTCAAAGACACTTTCTGTTCTCATGTCTTTGCCTCAGCCAAAGGTTTGATCTGATTTGAACCATCTTTGACACTTCACTTCTCTCCACTCTTAGGCCAATCAGCAAATCTACTGACTCTGCATTTAAAATACGTTTTCCTCTATTCCTTTTATCCTTTTCCCCACCACCTGAGTCAACGCGGCCATAGTTCCAAACCCGGATGGATACAGTAGCTCCAACTGGTGTCTCCGTACCCTGGTGTGGTCAGTACAATTCTCAGATGACCAGCAGTGCGCCACGCCCTTATGCACCCTAACCCTACTGAGTGTGGGAGAGGTCTGCGGAGGTGAGGGTCTGGCGCCTCCCTGGTGAGATGAGGTTACACGGCACAGTTAGCTTTCAGAAAGCATTGACAACCTAATCGGGTTAAGCCTGACCTGATCAAGTGAGCCCTTAAAAGATACGGAGCTCTTCCTGGTGAAAAACATGTGAAGCGTGAAAAGGCTCCAACAAGAAAGGGATCCCCCATTGCTGGCTATGAACATGGAAGGGGCCATATGTCAAGGAGGCAGGGGCCTCCAGGGACTGAGATCAGCCCCTGGCGGACAGCCAGCAACAAACCAGGCCCTCAGTCAACAGTTGCGAGGCCCTGAATTCTGCCGCAGCCACCTGAGTGGCAGAAGGACCCCGAGCTGCACAGGAGACCCAGCCCTGGCCGACACGTGACATCAGCCATGTAAGATCCTGAGCAGAGAACACATCTGCTTGCCAGGACTCCTGAGCCATGACAACCCTGAGATCAGAAATAGATGCTGTAAATCCCGAAGGTTGTGGTGATTTGTTACACAAAAACAAAAAGACTAATACTACTCGGTCACCCCTCTAATTCATCTGTCACTGCCAGCTTAACATTCCTTAGCCGGTCAGTTCATCGTGAGCTCACTAAAAAGTCATGTGCCTTTTGCCAACCTCAATGAACAGAATCATAATGTGAAGGCCTACTGTTCTCTCTCTCTCTCTCTCTCTCTCTTTCTCGCTCTCGCTCTCGCTCTCTCTCTCTCCCTAGAGAAAATAAATAGGTAGGTAGCTTTTGGAAACATGATCAAACTGTCAAAAGTAGGTAAAACCAGCAATACACATTTTGAAAGGTAGTTCAGTTCCATTTGTTCCACTACAATATAAAAAATGTGAAATTTTAATAAAATAAATAAAAATTTAATAACAGAAAATCTAACAGCATTTACACCATCTAGGATTAAGTTCTACCACTATGCCCAAATGCTCTTTTTCCGTAACCACTTTTATTCATGACACTGAAACTTAAATTTCCATGAAATACAACATTGAAGCCAGTTTTCAAAGTACTTTAATTTTGGCCTCACTTGAGATAGCAAATCTATTCCCACATTTGGCCATAAAACTTTCCGTTTCAGCAGGCTGGTCTTATTGACCCACAGTGCAGCTCGGCTCAGCATAATTGCTCCTCAGAACGCTCACACACTGCCTATGGATCCCAGTCCCACATATCCTTCCAGACTCATCCAAAACGCTGCCCGCCCATTCATTCACCCACGTAGCAAACGTGTATTGGGTACCTACAAGGTGTCCTGGGAACGGCGGGATGAGGGGATTTACAAGTAATGCTTTTCCATAGGAAATTGATGAATATAGTAAATATGCACCATAGGGTGTTATGCAGCTACAACAAATGAATGAGCAAGAGGTCTAAAAACAATGTGAAGTGACACCGTGCAAAATTTATATCTGTTGGTACAAATGGTCTGTATACACAATGAGAGGGAGATGTTTAAATAAAAAACCGAGTGCATATGTATGGCTGGCTAGCTTTTGCTTGAGGAAGAAAGGACATGAGAGAATATACGTATCTGCTTGTCTTTATAAAAACAGACTCAGGAAGGACAAACATGACACGTGAGGTAGACTAAATACCAGTGGTGGCCATGGAGAGATGGGGACACAGGAGGAAAGGGATGCAGGACAAGTGGGACCCTGTTTCTGAGGGTACTTTTGAATAGATTTTGTTCTTAAAAACACCTTGTGTTGCACATGTCCCCAAATTAAAAGATACGCCCAAAAGACGGGAAGGTGGGAAAATTCGGTTACCGAAAGCAAACTGAGACAAATAATCTCAATTGTATTCCAACTGAATGCCATTAACTCAGGGAAAAGAGAAATAAAAAAGAAAGAGAAGTAGTCCAAGTAATCTATAAACATAGTATTTGACTGTAATCCAGTTTGGACTGGCCTTTTCCCCAACTCTAAATTTTATTTGGGTTCTTAGTATTTGAGTAATTTAAGATCACAATTGAAATAATAAAGGAATCTAAGTTGCTAAGAACCAATTCCTCTAAGATATTATTAAATGATTGGCATATGTTTATTAATTAAAAAGAACATATATGGAAAATAACCTTCATAAATCTCCTTATCTCCAAGTGGAATATTTAAGACAGTCTTATAGAACTAAATACTGAAGCAGAAAAAGCATCTGAGACAGCTTATGCCAATGAACACCAGTCTGGATAACTATGAAATCTGTAAACGGGTGAAAAATGCTGGCCCAGGCACCCAAACGATTAGGAAATGCCTGCTTGCAGGGAACGATGGTTCTAGAAGGCTGCAGGCTGGGGGAACAGAGCCCCTTGTCTGGAGAGGCCACGGCACTTACTGGTAAAGGATTGGCGGGGCTAACCCCTATAGGGCAATCCAATAGAGGTAATTACTTTTTGTGCGGCTAAGTCTTTCCTGAACGTTCGACTGGGAATAGTTTCATTAAATGTTATCCTTTCCACTCCATAAATTAATCCCTATACTGTATACATCCCTTGTGAATCTCAAAAAGGAGTTGTGAAGATTAATCATTTAATTCATGTGAACTGTTTGGAGATTTTTTTCCCCCATCTCTTCAAGATACTCAATATATACCCAGCTATACACAATAGATGCATTTTAACAAAACTAAATTGTTGAACAACTATTATGTGTCTGGTGCTGCACTAGGCAGAGTGAGGAGAAAGAAAAATGACAAGGCAATCTCTGGCTTCAAGGAATTTATAACCTAGTTAAGTAAACAAAACTCTGAAAAGACATAATCAGACCATGATTTCAAATGCCCACAGGCCTAGGAAGAAAAGTTAAATAAAGTTAAGTTGTCTGAAGGGACCTGGTGAACTGGGTCCCCTCCCTGGGACACCTGTGCCTCAGTTTCTGCCAACTTCCTCCTCCAGAAATGAGTATCCAGTGTTGCCACACAGATTGCCTGACTCAAGTGAACTCAGAAACCCAGATTTTTATGTAGAATCAGCCAATTTTGAAACGTTGACACCAATTCAAGATTTTTATTTTTAAAATTATCTGTGGGCCAGTCCAAACACATCGATAGGTTACTTTTGGCTTGTGGGCTCACATTATAAAAACTGAGTTATGAAACAGCCACAACAGAACCAAAGAGATACAAAGAACCACCAAATTAGATGTCACCAATATGTGCACATAGGAAAAAAATGAAAGTGGGTGTCAGAGTAGAAGCGGCCATAGAAAAAGGAAGCCCTAAAGTGAATTGTGAAGAAAAACACTAAATCTTATGACTATAGGAAATGTGTGTGTGTGTGTGTGGGGGGGGAAACTTTGCTGATATATCAAGGCTAATTATGCTCTATTATATGAAAATGTGTCCTAAATGATGAGGACAGGACCTTCACAGAAAATCCAGAAAATGTCACAAACATTAAAGAAAACAATGAACACTTTTCAAGTAAACTCAGTTGTGAACCACATCCAATATTACTAATGGACTATTTCTCCTTTAGTAATAATAGAAGATAATTATGGAAATGAAACTATTTGTTGTCTTTGGCTTTTAAAATATAAAATGCAGTCATTGTTAATGCATTTTGAGATCAAGGGGTTAGACAGACAGGAACGATGACCCTAACATTTATATTTAGAACATTTTGAAATATGTGTCAAGCTGGGAATTGTATGCTGACGATATTTAAGACTTCATGAATTTTAAAAACTCCCTTCTCCTGGAAATGGCTGGTCTATGCTGGGCGGGTTGTAACGAGAAAGGAGACAGACCCATTTGTGCAGACTGTTCACGGTAGGCCTCCAGGAGACTGGGAAGCATTACAGACGTCTCTGTTGTTTGTAGCCCTGCAGGGTCAGGACACATTCTTCAGACCCACTTTTTAGTTCTGATTGATGGAGATGCAACCACAGTGGAGTGTAAAATAATATTCATGCATCTCTGCTAAGAAAGAAAGTCAAAAATAGAAGGGGAAAAAAAAGCTTTTTGTGAGAAGAGAGAAATTGGAACAAGATTGGTTGGAATGAAAGATTGATGAAGAGGTATTCAATGCTTGCAGGGAAAAAAAATTGTGAAAACAATTGATGTCAGGAAGCTTTTGATAAGACACTCAAAAAATTCATTTTAATATTTATCGCTTGTAGTGAAATTGATCGGTATCTCCAGCGTGATGAGGTCATGAAAGAGCAGACTGATGCAGGCAAATTCATTATTTCTGCTTCTGTTCTTTCTGTTTTCATATTAGTTTATTTTCCCCCAATAAACTATCCTATTGCATGCCTCCTCACTTCTGCAATTTTTTTTTTTTTTTTTGGTAATGTAATTTTCTTGTCATTTTTTATCAAATACTGAGGGACCCATCTGTTGTAAGGGGAGAGATAAAAATAGCTTCCTTTAGAAGAAAACGTTGCTCTAACCAGCTAAGGATCTAGTTTATAAATTGTATGAAAGAGAATCGGTCCTCTAGTGGGCTTTCATCCGAGCCTACGTTCAGGTGCTGGGGGGTCCACCTTCCTTGACCGTCCTTACTCGTGAGCATGACACTGCGAGTACTGATTAACCTGGAGATGCCCTCAGCCACACAGTAACACTGTTGTTTTCCTCTCTTTATTGTGTATGTATTCAACGAGGGTAGTTTAATGCAGTTACTCTGATCTCATTTTATTCAAGTCAAGAAAATAACCATGAAAAAAATCAGAATAAATTATGCAATTTAGTCAAAGACCTAGAAAGACTATCGACTGAGTCTCCTGTCTCAAGGACTGGAGTCAAACGCCGGCCTATGTCCTCATCACATCGCTGACTTCTAAACTCAGATCCTTCCAGGGGAGGTGACGCTGACGCCATCGTCCCTCCCTGACTGCAGCAGGCCAGACCTCTTTATCCAGGAAATGCTGCTGGGTCTATACCAAGAAGGGTCGGCAGTCATGTCACTGAACACAGTAAACGGATCCTTATCTTGGAGGCTTTCCACATAAGCACGTGGAGCTCAGGTAGGTGGTGTATGGAGATCGGGAAAGATGCTTTCACTTCAACTGTAGTGGAAGCTTGAGAAAACATCCCTCATTTGTATGAAAAACAGGTATTGTTGAATTGTTTGTAATGTTGTCACATTATTACTATGATTATGGAAGTTTGGGGAAAGGTAAATAGGGATTATTGGAAGATAAGAGCTAAACCCTTTACATTTTGCCATTAATTTAGGACGCATTCTGCATCTCACTGTTTCCACCCAAATCACCCTCGTCCAATCACCATGTTCTCACACTTAAATGACCACTTACACTACATCACCTTAGCCTCTTTTTGGGGTTCCTAGCTTGCCTCTCCTAGTCCAGTCTCCCCACAGCAGCTAGCCCTCTGCTCATTAGAATATAAATTGGACTAATGGCCTTGTCCATATCAAACCTCTGGTGACTCCCATTTCCCTTAGAATAAAATCCAAACTCCTTACCATGGACCACGGAGGCTGGCATGTCTGGCTCCTGCCCACTTCTCCAGCCTCATCTGGACCCGCCTTCCCATCCTGCCCCATCTCCTTGCCCCCATCAGCCTTCAGTCTGTTCCTCAGACCGGTCAGTCTCATTCCTCCTTCCTGCAGCCTGGCGTGCTCCCCACTAAGGTATCTGCATGGCTGCCTCCTCATTCTTCTCAACGTTTCTGGCCAAATGTAAGTTCTGCAGAGAGTCCTCCACCAACCGCCCTTTGTAAAGCAGCTGCCTCTAAACGGCCACTATCTATCCCATCACCCTGTATTTTTTTTCCCTCCTTTTTGACTAATCACCAAAAATCATCGTTTGTCTACTTAATTTCTTCTCTCTGACTTCCTCACTCTACTCCTGTTTGAACGAAACAGCCATCAAGGCAAAGATTTACTTTCATTTAACAGACCTCAATTACCTAGAACAGTTCTTAGGCTATCAGGGAATAAATACATGCCTTTAGCTGAATGTATGAATCTATGACCAGTAAGTACTTGTGCTAGGCTGAAAAATGGCCGCCCCAAAGATATCCAAATTCTAATCTCTGGGACCTATGAAGATGTCACCTCATGTCGCAAAGGGACTTTGTGGATGTGATTAAGTTAAGGGTCTTGAGTTGGGAGATGACCCTACGTTGTTGGATTGGGCCCAGTGTGACCACATACACCATGTAAGCACATGGTGGAAAGTTCGAACAAACTTAATTGTCTGACCTCGTATATCCTTATAATGGGAGACAGGAGGGTCAGAGATAGAGAGGCAGTGTGACGACGGAAGCAGAGGTCTGAGTGATTCTGGGCTGTGAGCAAGGGAAAGCAGGTGGCCTCTGGAAACTGGAAAAGGCAAGGAAATGGATCATCCCCAGAGCCCCCAGAAGGAACCAGGCCCTGCCCACACTTTGACTTTAACTGTTTAAGACTATCCTTGGAATTCTGATTTTCAGAACTGTCAGAGAATAAATGTGTGGTATTTTAAGTCACCAAATTTGTGGTAATTTTTTAAAGCAGCTGTAGGAAACTACACAGTAATGGCTATATGAAAATTTTATACGGAATTCAAAGGGAACACAAATTCAAACAGCTGAGATAATTTTAGGTCGCTGCAGTTGGAAACCTCCATAGCAAATATCTTGTCTAAGTGTACTGTGCATATTATGCCATAGTTTTTAATTAAAAAATAGATATATTATCCTTAAGTTTCCAATATTAAGGGAAAATTTGTGGATTGACTCAAAAAGGTTGTCTGGCAATCATTTAGTTCTTTTTCTGTCTCCTGACAATTCTTACCTACAAGATGTAGAAACAGAAAATAACAAATGCCATATTTTTCAAAAAAGCGTTGGCTGGAAATGAAAAACAAGGTCATAGATGGCAAGCCTAAAGTTCATGGTAGAAATGAAAACTGTGAAAGATTCAGAGACTCAGACGACAGGCTGTAACAAGAAAAGCCTGTGCTACCCATTACATAACAGGATCAGGCGGATGGATAGTCAACACCAGCTACTAAGTTGAAGTTAAAGTATATTTATTTGGTGTCTTATCAAAAGGGTGTGTTTCATTTAAGACTCTTTGTTAACAATGGCAACTAATTTTCCTGTAACACTTGAAGTTTTGTTATATTGGTTTGAAGGACTATTGATATATAATTTCGAGACTTAAAACATTTTTTGTTATAAAAATAGATTTGTTAAAATGGTGGCTGTAGGAACTGTGCTTATTGAAAGCTGTGAATGATGCTTCATGGGAGATGGCTTGTATCTGGGAATTCATGACAATTAACTTATAACAACTTTATTGATCTGAATCTAATTAACTGAAGATGTCAAAAGAGCTATGAAGAGTCTCTCAAAATTAGGAACATAACTAAGGCATCTTCCTTGTAAAACTGATCTCACATGTGAAAATAAAAGCGACTCTAACAATGCATAATCCTGCTTTGTTTAGATAAGTACTATACATAGCACTGTTCTTAAATTTTTCCAATGATTATGGTGAGAAAACACCACGCGCTCCAAACCCTTCCCAGGGGAAGGGAAGCAAACTCTGTTTTCTTCTTCTTGAACACCGAGTGTAGCCACATGCCACGCCCACTTCAGCACATCTCCACACATTTATTTTCTGTGCTTTGAGATGATTAATTTTCACATTCCAATATTTCTTTGCCTTTCATTATCTGCTTTCTTTTTCTGAATAATTTTCCAAAATTCTTCCAAGCAGTCCTTTTAAGCTTCAGAGACCCAGGCAACAAAGCACACCATGAAGACTCCTGCTAATGCACACACACACACACACTCACACACACATCACACACACACACTCACACACACACTCACACACACACTCACTCACACACTCACACACACACACTCACACACACTCACACACACACTCACACTCACACACTCACGCACACACTCGCACACACACTCACACACGCACACACACTCACACTCACACACTCACGCACACACTCACACACACACTCGCACACACACTCACACACACACACACAAACACACTCACACTCACACACTCACACACTCACACACACTCACACTCTCACACACTCACACAGTCACTCACACTCACTCACACACACACACTCACACACACTCACACTCACACACACACTCACACTCATACACACACACACACACACGATACTCATATGCCTATAGTATGTTTTGTACAAAAATATTGCTCCCAACATAGAATCATGCATTCAGACAACTACTTGGAAACCATCGGCATTCAACCCAACAGAGGAAATCTCAATTATTCAATATCATCTCTGAAGCGGAAAACACGTCTGCTTCTCTTAGCATCGCCACTCTGCAGTAGCAGACTCTACAGTAAGAGTTGGCCTGTGTCTTAGCCCTCCACCTGGGGTTCATCATGAGCCTTGGGATTCTCCTTATGAGGCTTTTCCTGAGCCAGGTCCTTCCGTTAGAATTGCTGGCCTATGTCCCCTCCCCAAGTTTTATTATTCTGGCCTCACTGTAACTGGTTTGTGCTCATTTCTCCAACCTGCCAAGAGTATCTGCAATTCTGATCCTATCTCTCTAGGTTTCGCTTCCCCATCCGACATTATGACATCCTCACGTAAGGTCAGCATGTACCTCGTCCATCATCCCAGTCACTGATGGAGATGTTTAGCAGTCCTGGGCACAGGCTGACCCTGATGACATACCACCTGTGTCTGCCAAGGAAAGGCATGCCATTATTAATTACCCCTTAGGAGAAGTGCAAGAGAGGGTAACGCGCCTCCAACAGTTCCAAACCATGACACAACTATCTCATGGGCTTCTGTGAAGTTCACTTACATAAGTGGATCTTGATATTTTGGAGGTCATCAAGCCCTTGAGGATTGGATAAAAGCTATGGATTCTCTTTCCCAAAATATGTACGCACATGTGCCATGTTATTTTGCATAAAATTTCAGAGGCTTCAAGGTCTTCCCTTGAAGTGAATCTCTGGAGCTCCTAGAGGTCTAGGACATTTAGGTTAGAAATAATAATTCAGATATTTTTAAATGCTGCAGCATATACATTATCCCGGAAATTAATGTCACCTTCAGTAGGTGCTAAAAGAAATTACAATTTGGAGAATATTATTTAACATGGATGACATCACTTATGTACCTTAACATTATCTTGATTGACCTATACTATCCAACAAAAGAAATAATTGTTCATGAATTTGAATAAAAATGATTTTTTTCTATTGAAATGAGGTGAAATTAATTTTTCTAATTGTGGCAGACTACACATAATATAAAATTGACCATCATAACCATTTTTAAGTGTGCAGTTTAGTAATGATAAGTATAGTTACATTGTTGTCCAACCAATCTCCAGAAACTACAGGGGACATTCTTTGTAACCTTGAGACAGGTAAATAGCTCCTAGATATGACACCAAAAGTATTATCCATAAAAGAACAAACATAAATTGCATTTAATAAAGAATTAAAAATTATTCTGCTTAAAAAATACTATTACAAAAATAAAAAGGAAAAATACAGAAATTATTTGTGAAAATATACTTGATGAGGAACTTACATCTAGAATATATAAAGAACTCTGAATAACTCAAAAATAAAAATACAAACAGCAAAAAAATGTATGCAAAAGATTTCAAATGTTATTTCACCAAAGATGATACATAAATGGAAAACAGGTAAATGAAAAGACATGCACCATTATTAGGCATTAAGAAAATGTAAATTAAAACCATGAGGCACCACTACACACCCATGAGAATTGCTAAAAGTGAAAAGACTGATCAAGAGCTGGCCAGGATATACTGCTAATTGGGGATGTAAAATGGTATAAACACTTTGTAAAAACTGTTTAGCACTTCTAGGTATTACTCAAGAGAAATGGAAGTATATTCTGAAATATTGAAAAACTGAATAATATATTTCTAAATAATCCATGGGTAAAAGAAGAAATCAAAAGGGAAATTCTGAGAATAAAATGACAACATAATATGTCATTTACATAAGATTTATAGGATGCAGCTAAAGCAGTAGAAAAATAAACATTTATGGGCTAAACACTGTAATATACAGAAAAGAAGTGTCAAATCAATTACTTCAGGTTCCATCCAAAGAAACCAGCAAATGAAGAACAAATGAAGAGCAAAACAAGAAAAATAGTAACCAATAAAGATCAGAGTGAAAAAAAATCAATGGTTAAGAAAACAGAAAAATATTTGGAAAAAATCAATGAAACTAGAAGCTTGCTTTTTAGGAAGACCAATAAATTTATTCATGTCTTGTAGAACTGATCAGGAAAAAACAGAGGGAACACACAAATTACTAATATCAGGAACAACATAGTGACACCACTAGATTCTACAGATATTAAAAGTATTATGACAGAATATTATGAACAATTCTATATCCATAAATCTGACAGATGAGATGGACAAATTCCTTGAAAGACAAAAAAAAGTTACTAAATCTCAAGCAATAAAAAATAGAAGACCTAGACAGTTCTATGTCTATTAAAGAAACTGAATTTGTAGGAAAAAAAAATAATTTACACAAAGAAAACTCCAGGCCCAGATGTCTTCACTGATGAATTCAATCAAACATTTAATGAAGAAACAATACCAATTCTGCACAAAGTCTTGAGAAAAATTGAAGACAAGGAAATAATTTCCAACTCATTATTTTCAGCTAGTATTACTCAGATACAAAAATAAGACAAAGATAGTATAAGAAAATAATAAATGTAGTTCATATTAACAGACTGAAAAAGAGAAACCACATGAACATTTGAATAGATTTAACAGAAAAGCATTTAACAAAACCCAATATCCATCCCTCATAAAATTTCACAGCAAATTAGGAATAATAGAGAACTTTCTCAACCTGAAAAAGAGACTCTATGAAAAACTACAGCTGACATCATACTTAACGACAAAAGACTGAATCCCTTCTCTCTAAGATCAAGACCTTTATGTTCAATCTTACCACTTTTATCCAACATTGTACTGGAGATTATAGCCACTGCAATAAGGCATGAAAATAAAGAACTCCAATATTAGAAAGGATAAAAGGAAAACTTTTATTTCCAAATAACAAGATTGCCTCCATAGATATTCCTATAGAATCAAGCAATAAAACTACTAGCACTAATAAGTGAATTTAACAAGATTGAAGTTACAAAGTCAATTTATAAAATACTTAAAATTGAAATAAAAAACACCATCATATACAATAGAATAAAAATATTAAATCGTCAAGAATAAATTTCACAAAGAACTGTACACTGGAAAAGTACAGAACATTACCAAATTAAAGGAGATCTAAATAAATGGAGTAATATGCCATGTTCTAAAATTGAGAGATGCAATATTATTAAATGTCAATACTTCCCAAAGTAATCTATAAATTCCCAATCAAAATCCTAGAAGGAATATGGTGGAAAGTGAAAGGTAATTCTAAGATTCATATAGAAATGAAAAAGACCGGGAATAGCCAAAACAACTTTGAAAATGTAGCACCGAGTTGGAGAACAAACACTACCTGTCTTCACATCTTACTATAAAGCTACAATAATAAAGACAACATGATACTGGCATCAACAAATATATCAACAGAACACAATGACAGTAAACTCACATATATATATGGATAATTGATTTTGACCGAGGTTCAAAGTCAATTCAACAGATAACAGATAATCTTTCAACAAATGGTGCTGGAATAATTGGATATTCTTTGTATAAATATAAACTTTGATCTATATCTTGTACTATACATGAAAATTAACTCAAAATGGATCATATGCCTAAATGAAAAACCTAAAGCTGGAAAAAATTACTTATAAAAAATAGAAGAAAATATTTATAATCTTGGTTTAAGGAAAAATTTTCTTAGATGTAACACCCAAAGTAAGATCTATAAAAGAATAAACTGATAAATTAGACTGTATGAAACTGCAAAAGTTCTCTTCAATGGACATAGTTAAAAGAATGACAAAATAAACCAAATATTGAGAGAAAGCATATATCCAGAATACATAAGAACTCTCAAAACTTAATAATAAGAAAACAAACAACCTAATTAAAAATACTGAGCAAAAAGATTCGAACAAACACTTCACCAAAGAAGATACATGGGTGGCAAATTAGTACTTGTAGAGATGCTCAATATCATTAACACTTTGGAAATGCATTTTAAAATCATGATGAGAAAGCACTACAACCCTATTTAGAATGACTAAAGTTGAAAAGACTAATCATACTAAATATTTATGAGACTGTGGAGTAACTGGAATTCTCATGCACCATTGTCTGTCGGGGATATAAAATAGCAGCCATTTTGGAATAGAGTTTGGCAGTTTCTTAAATTTAAACGTACACCTACCATATGATTCAGGTAATCTAAAAATTAAAGTTTATGTCTATTCAATGAGGTGTCTACAAATATGCACAATGGCTCTGTTTATAACAGTGTTAGCCAAAAAACTAGATTAAAACAAGTGTCGGTCAACAAGTGAATGAGCAAACATGTAGCTAATCCACACAGCAGAATACACTCAACGTAAAAAGGAATGATACACCAACATGAACGAATCTCAAAATAACTGCTTAATAGAACAAGCCAGACTAAGGAGCACATACCTTATGGTTCCACTTATACACAATGCTAGAAAACGCAGACTAATCTGGAGTGGGACAAAGCCGATCAAGAGTTGCCTGGAGATAGAAAAAGAGCCAAGAGGGGTGGAAAGAAGGAGATGCAAAGGTGCACGAGGACATTTTGGGAGTGACGCATCTTTTCATCTTCTCGCCCAGGTTGATGGTTTTCTGGGAATATATGTACGTTAAAACTTACAAACATGTGCACTATAAATGTGTGCCATTTATTATAAGCCAATTATACCTCAGAGAATCCATAAAAGAGCAAACCAAACTAACTGACAGTTGTTTTCTGTTTGATTGGTGTGTGTGTGTGTGTGTGTGTGTGTGTGTGTGTGTGTGTGTGCTTATGGATAAGAAATATGTAGCTAAATGTGGGCTAAGGACGACCTGGAAATCATTACCAATATCAGCAATGCTTTGTGGGTTGAGCAGGGGGTCCACAGGTGTTTAGTTCATTCTATTTCATGTTACATATACATTATAAGCTTTTGTATGTATTATTATACATGTATATATGTTATAAATTACTGATCCTTGTACCTAATCAAAGCAGTCCTCATTTTACAATGACATATGTGTATGAGCATATGTATTAGAGTGTGGATCTCTGTTGAAGGGAAAAAAATAAACAAGAAAAACACCTTGCAGGAACCCATTATAATATTGTGTTGAGAACTAGTGAGTATGATTAAGCCAATTCTTTGCATCGGATGTGAAAAACAAAGAAAATCACTAATGGTGTTTAAATCCACTGCATGATTTCCCAGTAGCTTAAAATCAAAGTTAGCATGCAAATCTAAGCAGACCTGGGATACTTTAATATGGAAACAATTATATCCACATATACATAAAGATTGACACTATTTTAAAGTTAAATGACTGATTTCAGAAGCGAGTGTTGTTTTCAACAACCTTGTTAGTGACAGCTGAACGATGGGTTAGCAACCTCCCTCTCGCCACAGCCGCTGGACAAGTTCAGACTCCAGTTTAAACTCCTTGAATGTAAAGAGATCCAGACAAACAGCTTTTTCTTTCCTAACCCTCTATTTGGCTGGTGAACACAAGGTGTCGATTCTGAGATTTAGAGTCGCCAAATACTTTCTTAATTAAGAGCTCCAGGCTATTGACTATCTCCATTTTCTCTGTGCCTCTTTTCTTCGTCCTGGGCAAGATTAAAAACTCTCTGTACCATTTTTCAACTCATCTCAAGGGAAAGAGCCTCAATTTACTATAAAAATGGCAATGGCTCTCTAGTGACCTCATCTCAAGGGGTCATCAACCCTGCTCCCGACATCTCTTGTCTGTGTTTCCAGCAATACCTACAGCTGGATTTCCAGGCCCAGCCTGTGACCCCTGTGGGGCTGTGCGAAGCTCCTGGTGACACCCATGTTCCTAGCCAGCTGCAATCCCGTGAGGTCAGCACAACACACCCACCAGGTCGAAACACTGCTCTGATTTTTGTCTTCATCCTAGACAGCTATAAACGTTAGTAGGTATTCTTGTGGTTGACAGCCTGAGCTCCAACCCACTGGCAAGGGATGGTGGGCTGCACCCCCTGCAACTAACAATGGCAACTGGGCCTGGAGCTGAACGGCACCCTCCACAACTAAGACTGAAAGGACAACAACTTGACTTGGAAAAAGTCCTGGAAGTACACACTGTTCCCCAGTAAAGTCCTGTTCCCCTTCCCCAATAAAGTTTTTAAAAAAATGTTAGTAGGTATTTTAAAGTACCCAAAAAGTATCTGGGGAAAATCAATCTAGATGCGATTGCTAATTACTTTAAAAAATAATTCTTTTGAAAGTTATCCTTCATCCTTCAGCCTTTCAGAATTGACCTTATGACATTTTAAATACTATTTTCATTAGGTAGAGAGTTGTATTTGGAAGAAGCAGCCAAACTTAAACCATACATACACAGTTTAAATTGGTTCGAATCCTTTTCTCAGAGACTCTGACCCTCTGGAGATCCTTTCAAACATCCATGATGATAAAAACAAGGTCCATACATATACCAGTGAGGTCTACTTGTGAGATGTCTAGTGTACAAGATAATAGCTGTCCACAGCTCAATGAAATACAAAGCATTGAATCCGAGACCACTCACAGTAGGAGGTCAACATCCCTTTACTTTAGGATGAGGGATTTTAAAATCCAAAGCACAGTGACACATTCAAATGAATGAAGGTTAATAGGGAGGGAGAGACTGAGACACAAAGCGAAGCTCACATCATTTGAATCGTAGTATTGTTAAATTATGCCCAGTTAGAACAGAAATTAATAGTTACAACAGAAGACAACTGAAATACATGAATCATCACGCAGAAAGAATTTTTAAAGAAACAATATTCAAATGTTCCCAGGGATTATGAGTCAGATAAAATTAAGTCATACAGTATTTTTATGTAATGTTTTCTATGATACATTTACCTAAAGGCTAATCCTAAAGTGGTATGTTTCTGCTTTTATCAATTGCCCGGGGATGGAAAAATACCAATGATTTCAGAAATGTTAAACCTCTTTAATAGTTGCATGATATTAGATGAGCAATAATCACATAGAAAGCTACCTCCTAGAGAGCTTTTGAGAACCACTTTTGCCTGTGGTCTCTGGGACTAATACTTCAAGAGATTAGAAATGTCTTCCTTAAAAAGAGTTCTCCTTTTGTCCAGAGAAATCAAACACGCTTTGTTAACCAGTCAGGCAGAAAAGGAACTGTTATAAATCAGTAATATTCCATTTAATTGTCCAAGGTTCTTATCATAGATTAAAAACCAATCTCAGAAACGAAAAAGCTACATGGCCACATGTTAGTCACAACACTAATTTACTGAATTTGGAGAGGAAATCACATCAGCATAGGCTGTTTCCTGTGTAATGAATGCTCAGTGATTGGATTTACTGACTTGCTTTGGTTTCAGGAAGATGGTGGCTGGTTACAAATATAATCACATGGGGGAGGTGGGGGAGCTGGTAAAGCACTTGACACAGTTTCTATACTTTTTAGAATAATTTTACATTAAAATTTTTCTCTAACTGCATTCCATCATCATACATTTTTTCTTACATTGCTTAGAAATCTTATTTCTCTGTTACACTCGTAAATAATCTTTTTATAGTTAAAGCATTCTATTATTTTTATGATCTGACAAACCATAGCATTTAAATGATAGTCATCTACCATGAAACACTGCCCTTCCATTCTAACCTTTATACGCTTTGTTTCTTCTTTTTCCTTTGAACATGGAAAATTAGGGCCATTTATATGCTGAATATTGATCAGAAGAGAAAAATATATGAGATATGAGTCATGCTCTGACTAGTGATTCTCCATTCACTCAGCATGACCTAGCACGTCAATCACTTAATCCTGCAGCATAAGTTCTTGTTCCTTTCTGATTAATGTTTTGGTTTGGTTTTGTTTTTAAGAGGAATAAGTAATTTGTTTTTCTTCAGAGTTCACAAAATCTGAGAAAGAAGATTTACTGAAAACTCATTGCTTAAAAATTTCAGGGCTTCCATAATGGTTTCCTTGATAATGTCAGGTTTTAGTAAACTGAGTGTGTACAGCATGAATGGGACAGTTATAACTTTGGGAAATATTTTATATCGAATATATGCACATGATCTTTAAGGTCGTATCTGCTTTCTGATTCACGCATGGGGACACCGGGACACAAAAAAGCATAATGGAATTCCATCCAAGAGGATTCCAAGATTCTTCCATAGAGATTCTCCATGGAGCGGAGATACGTGTGTCCTTTCCCTCACCAGGCTTCATGGGGATGGATACTGCTATTTCAGTGGGCAGGGTCATGGATGCCAAACACCCTGCAATCTCCTGAATAAGCCCACAGGAAAAGAACCATCCTTCAAACAGCCCCCTAGGACACTCGAGAAGCACTGCTTGTTTTATGCACTCAATCCCCTCTGCCTTTCCTTCAAAGAGATTCAGAAGTATTTATTGAACAACTACTGTGCACTCGGCCTAGAGAGACCCGGGTGATAAAAACAACCCCTCCCTTCAAGGATCTCCTGTCTGGAGGAGGAAGGGGGCTGCTAAGGAACGGACTTTGCAGATGTAGTTTCTAAGCACTGAGCCAGCAGTAGGGACACAGCAAGAAAGCAACAAATGGGAGCTCGGACACCGCAGCGGTTAGTGCCTCTTAGAAAGAGAACAGAGCCTGGGAAAAGCTTCCCAGAAGAGGTGACAGTTAAACTTGGCCTTGAGAGATGAGAAGAAGGTGCCAGATGGAGGAAGAGGAGTGAGGAGTTGGCACAGGAGGGTGGGTGTGCACCCCCAGCATGGAGAAAAGCATGACGGCCCCCAGCCCCCTGCCAGAGAACGAGGTCATAGCAACCCCTGCCCCACAGAGGAAGGAGGCAGAGGTGTTCATTACCGCCCGTCCTCTCACCCACATCAAAGCCCATGGCAGCAGGACCGAGACAATTCAAAGGGCCTGATAAGTAAGCCAGTATTTGGTAGAACGCTACTTTCTCTATTAATATGTGTGAATGTGTGTGTGTATATGTGTGTGTGTGTATGTGTGTGTAGTTGTGACTGTGTCTAAAACCTGCCATTCAACTTCCCAAGGATGGAAGCTAACTCCTTTGTTATTGGCAAAATAACTAAGTGATTACACAGACACAACCACAAAAGATGTGCTTGACTTTCCTATTGGTAAAACCACTCTAACTTGTGCAAAGGTAACGTGTGAATGACAGTGAAGGTGGGCGGGCTGGCGCCCTGTGTGGGCCACAGCAGGCCTTAGGCCAGTCAGGAAAGGCAGGCCTAGGCTTCAGCCTCAGGGACTGGGGCACAAGAGCAGCTCACGTGGGAGGCGGCATTTGATAGCTGGTGGGCACACAGCCAGGAAAGCTCCAAAGTCTCCACCCATACAGGTATCTCCATACAGGTGTCTCCTTGTACATTCACTGGCACCTCAGCAGAGATACAAAAATGTCTAACACCAAGATGGCACTGCCCTGGGGGAAGGGACTCAAGCACATTCCTGCCCACTGGGCAGCAGTCCTGGCCTTGGTGATGCCTTCATCATCCAAGGGGTTTTATATCAATTCTACTTTCAAATAGGTCTTTATTTACTGTTGCTCTGTTTCTTTTTGAAGAAGAATGTAAGGAAGGGTAAAGAACACACTTCTGCTGAAGGGTCTTCTCCATACAAGAAAGGACCTAGAATAACAGAATCTCTGAAAGTCAAAGGAGTCAAAGAAAAAGAAAATGAAAAACTCAGTGATTTTTGTATAGTTCATACATTCTCTGGCAGAATAAAATGAAGTCCATCCTGGAGAAGAACTTAAAGGTAATTGTAGTACTTGAGAATCCATTGATAGAACAGGTAAGGGAGGTACAGTCACCATATCAGCGATGACAATAGTTGGAAAGGCCCTCAGGGGTCATCTGGTCCACCTGTCATATGCAGGAATCCCTGCTACAGCATCCAGGCAGGTAGACAACCAATTCCCTCTGAAACCCTCCGAAGGTCGGGGAGCCCGCCATCGGGTACCGTAGTCCATCCTATCATTGCACAGCACTAGCCTAGGCCTCGGGAAAGAAAACTCCTCTCTACAGCTCTATCCATCAGCCCGAGGTCTGGGGAGTCATGGGGAACATACTGTACGTGTCCGCCATGCCCCTCAATAGTTCACTTTGCCAGTCTTGAGAACCATATTCCTCACGTGACGTGGGGTCTACCCGGGCCTTCTCCTTGGCATTCTCTGTGGAAGTGGTGTTGGCACAGCACATGACAACGTCTTTGAAATTGCAGATTCGACCTGACTTAGCAGTGGCCATGGAACTTTATTTATTTATGAACATGTTTCTGTACATATACAATGTTTTCTTCCTACCTTATATTGCCACAGTACCTTTTATAAAACAAGAAGCTTCACCATTGTCCCTGTTAAATATCAACCTGTTGTCTTAGCCCATTAATTCCCATGGTGAGGTTTATCTGAATTCTAAATACTGAGTCTGTCACCCAGCAGATACCCTGCTTGTTCCTCCAATCTCGGAGGCAAGTCTGTGAAACATTCTTTCTGTGTTTTCCTACAAGCTGATGGTCAATTTGAAACAAAGAACTAGCCAGGATGTCCTCTGCCGTGCCACCAGAGATGTCCCTCCATTTCAGCCGTGCACTTGTGCTTAAGTGCAGTTGTTCCAGGAGCTATGACTCCACCTCGCACGATGGTGCTACAACAGATGAGAGTGAAGTCCGTGCTGTCGACCAGGCCCTTCACTGGCGTCACTCAGCAAGGCAACCCAAGCGAAGGCTTTGTAACCCCACTTTCCACGTACAGTTCTCCATGTGGAAGGCTCCCAGATCTGAGGCCACACAGCCAGGTGGTAAGTAGGGGAGTGACTGCAAACTGGCTGAGTCATCCATCCCCAGGCTCTCGCTCCAGCTCACATGTCTTCATTATTCACAAACACATCAAGAGACGATTCCACAAATAGCGAAGCCCAGATACATCACGTTAGGCTTTCCTGCATCACTCTAGTAGCATTTAAAAATTATAACTTTGGTATGAAATTATTATCAGACCACCATCCATCTTTCTATGGAGAAGCACCACCCTCTCTCACCACACCATTTCTTTAGTAGTCTGTTCTGCCATTTGCCAGGTATCCATGTCAGTTCACCAGTCGGTAGCGTCCGTGAAAACAGAAACACCACGTACTCCTGCCCAGACTTCCACCATCCTCAGCATCTGGGCATGAGGAAAGATAACAGACACAGCGTCCTACCTGTCCATCACGTCTCGGGCCATCGCTGGGTGGGCAAGCCAGGCCTCCAGCGCTGAGCTCCAGGAGGGACGGTACAGCTCATGATGGGAGGTTGGGGTCCTGGCTTCACCCCCACCAGGGCCAAGTCTTACACAGACCTCCTTAAACTTCATTCATCTGACTACACATGGATTAATGACAGTCATTTTATCATAGGCTTATTCTGAAAAACACATGGGATGGCACCTGTAAAGCACCTGAGTTCCTGGCGTTCTGTGGGGGGAGTGTCCGCTGTCACCCAAGCTGCTGAATGTCCGCTTACTGTATTTTTACTTGAACTGAGTTTTTGTTATCTTTGAAATGTGTGTTTTACTTTCTTCAGTTTAATTATTTATTCTTTTAGAGATAACAGGAATAAATAAGTTGAATAGCACCGTTTCTCTTCTTTGTTTTATTGAGGTATAATTAACATAACATTATAGTCCTTGTTTTTCTTAACTATCCTTTAACGTTACACCATCACTTAACTCTCTCTGTCTTCAGGTCTCATGAAAAGAGCAAAGGACAATAATATATGTTTGCTATATCATTTCATTCATTCATTCATTCATTCATTCATTCATTCATTCATTCATTCATTCATGCTATAAGCAATATAATCCATAGCTCATTTCTTGCTTCAGCTCTATGAAAATATTTTTATAGCTTTCTATCTTTTTTCACACGTGCCCTTGGCTACCATCCATCTCCTTCAGCGTTTGTACTTTCTCTTTCAAAATGTGAACTCGGTAGGCAGCATCTAAATTGGTTTTGTTAAGATATCACCCTGTCTTTCCTAATATTATCGCTTTGGGTGAATAGTCAGAATTCCTTCATCCAGAACCTTAAATCAAACACCTTCACATCATCCGGGCCACACCTTTGCTCCGAACTTGGAGTCAGTGTTCCTGAAAGCCCAGGTGTGCCCTGGTTACCATGGCGTTTCCTTGCCTGCTGGCTGAGACCTCCATAATGGCGGGGTTACTGTTTCTGACACCGTAACTCAGCCTAGAAAACGCAGTCCCCTTGGAGCTTCCCATCCTTTTATGAGAAGTTACTGTCAACAAATTGAGTCAAAAATTTAACTATTTTTGGCAAGAAACGTTCAGACATTTGCTCGTTCAATAAATATGAACTACAGTAAAGAATACTGTATTGTGTACTTGAAAGTTGCTAAGAGGGTAGATCTTCAAAGTTCTCATCACAAGAAAAAATAACTCACTATGTGAGATGATGGATGTTAACTAGACTTATTGTGATCATTTTATTTATACATTAATGCATACAGATATGTAGTCATGTTGTACACCTTAAACTTACACAATGTTATGTGTCAATTATATCTCAATAAAACTAAAAGAAAATAATGAAATTTACATATTTTAATAAATACTGAATTAATAACGTAAAACTGAATAAATAAATATTGACTGAGCCCCTACAACATCCAGAGGTCACTGTGCCAGGCTTCTGACCTGTTAGGGTAGGGTGACCCCCAGCCCTGCCCACCTAGAAATTCTGCACTCTGACCTTTAAAGTCACGAATGCTTATCCAGCCCAGAACAAATCAACCTAGGGATGTGCTTTCTTGGCTAACACATTGCTTTAAAAAAAATACGCCTCCTTTCCAAAATTCAAAGATTTCACAATAAAATCCATATTGTGGATGCCCCATGAAAAACTGGAAGGTCTAGCAATTCTAGGATTTCGTTTCCATAGGGCAACATTCAACTGGAGACAAGTAGCAGTTTCCCCATCAGAGGGGTGTACCTGCTCCTGTAAACAAGGATGACCTCCACAGGTGTGACCTCCAAACAACATATTGCACATTTAGGGCACCCCTTTCCATGCCTGAGCCCTGAAGGCATTCAGATCTCAATTTCTGCATCCTTTAGGACTCCTAGAAATTATCTCTGTGGGTCCCTGCTCCCTTAGATTTGGAGATTGTAACTGTGTAAATCCAGGCCACCACCAGCCCATATGGCCCTTTGTGAAAAATTGGAAAAAGCCATCCTATTCCGCTGCATATCCATCTGCTGCAAAATTGTTGTGAAAACTGATTTTGTTAGAGCAAGATGCACGTCTACTGTATATGCCACAAAAATGTCATAATAGATAAACAAATCTATGAAGTCCACTACGGGACGGTGGCGGTGTCACGGGACACTGTTGGGCCGGCGCAGTCTGCACAGGCTCCCGCCACGGCCCTGACGCACGCCTTCTGTCACCTAGGACACCACACCGCCACCCATACTTCGTACACCCATGTCGCACACGGGGAAGGCACTGTGCCCACGCGATGCGTGTTCCTTCTGACCATTACTCCGTGAGATTTTGTTCTCCCTAAAATTAGATCCTAAGTCTACTGAGCACGTGTTATTGGAGAATCAGTAGCCGGATTTTCACCAACCTCCCAACCTGTTCTCTTGAGTTAATATTAAGGCAGCTCATTTCTCTAAAGAACTATCGAGCCCTGTTGCCACATGTTTTCCCTACTATTCAGTTTAAGTGGAGAAAGGATTGGTGTGTCCGGAAGTAAAAGGCACGAGTTACTCCCCCTCCCCCAAATCTTGCCTTTCTCTGCTATAAAAAAGAAATGAAACATTAAAAATGCCTCCGAAGGAAAAACACGTCATCAGCCACAGCAAACATTCGGTGACGGGGTGAAAGGGCAGCTCTGACTCCTCTGGCGGAGGCTGCACGTGACAGCATCTGTCTGCTTTGCGCGTGACACACCTGCAGCGCTGTGTTCAGGCCGCGCGCCATCGGTGTTACTGAGATGAGCAGTGAAGGGGGCGCCCACACCGACGTCTTCTGACCCTTGTCCCACCCCTGCCACTGAGCTGCCCCGCGAACAGCAGGAGCTGAGAGTTGGGGGCACAGGAGTTAGAGGAAAAGGTGAGGAAAAGAACAGACACTCAGCCTTTAAAGGGTCGAGGAAGAAAGCGCCTAAGAGTCTTTGAGGGTCAGATGGACGAAGGATGGCACGGAGCCATGAGCGCGGCTCAGGAAGGGTCAGAAACACGTTCCTTCTGCAGTAGCTCCCCAGTCCCCTCACGAAGACAGCGGTAGCTGTTCTCGCGCTCCGCGGGGGCTCCTCACCCCTAAACTATCATCTCAGTGCCCCCCAAACACACACAAGGCCTAGTATGAGCCCCACACATGGTGGGCAGCCTTCAAATATTAGCCGAATGAGTAAAGATTACCCACAAATTAATTCACAAGAAAAGATATATTGAACATTTAGCTTTGTAATGCTCACAGAATGTCTGCATGATTAAAATGGTGCTTTCTCCAATTACATGTCATACATTAGTATTTTGTGAATGTTTGGCTCTCGAAGACAAAATTTCACAAAACAAAACAAAAAAACCCAAATGGGGGCAACATCAAAATATTACCAACTTTCTTTACCAAAATGCATTTATACGTGTGTGTGTAATTCAAAATCACCATCATTTTATTAAAAAACTATGTTTACACCAACATAGGAGACAAGGAGACATCTGATCTCACAATCTCAGAGTCAGATCAAATGCTTTAAAATAAGACAGCTTTTTAAATTGAGTAAACAGAGTATACAATAATTCCGTCAGTGTTTTCTTTTTTTTTTTTTTAATGATCCTCCTGTGATTTAGACAACACCTCTTTTTCTCCTGCATAGTTAAAAGCCAGGCCTAGGATCTAGCTGGCTTGCCATCTTTCATACTCAGAAAGCTCCACAAATAGTAAATCCATGTGAAGTGAAGACAGAGTGACCAACTGCCCCAGGCCTGAGGGTTACTGGGACATGGGGCTTCCGAGTGCTAAAACTAGAAAAGTCCTAGGTAAACCGGCTTGAGCCGGTCACCTGAGAGGACATCCAGATTCCAGCCAGGACAGCAAGCCCCCCACATGTCTCGCCGATCTCTGAACAGACGTGCTGGTCTCTCACAGGGACCCGAGATGCCAACAGGAACTAAACAAAGGCAGTGACAACAATGGCACTTATGAAATGCCTGGGTGGCAACCAGGACTGTTAGGAATATTCAAACGAAGTTCTGAAACCTGTTTATGCCGTCTCCTAATATTTAATTTGGTATTTGCCTGAAACAACAGAAAATGTACATCAAAACTTCTAAAAAGGATAAAATATGCATATTGCTCTATCTTCAACATTTTTTTTTTTTCTGGAACTATGTCTCCGCCTACTCCCAATGCCAATTTCAGTACATGGTCTGGCTCCAGCTCTCCCTCTCTGTCTGGATGCCTCTGGGGGATGTTTGGATAATGGGGAGACTGTATCCAGTCTACAATTTTAAAAGTCAAAGCCACACATCTGCTGCTTACAGCACTGCCAACTGCCCAGGACTGAACTGATACAGACTCATGCCAGATGCTGATTCTGTGCACGAAGGAGGAATGGAGAGTATGTGTCAACAATTTAAAAATGATTGATGCCTGTCACCTCATCAAGGCTGTCTCTCCCAGTCAATTTCACTTGACGATATCAGAAGACACCTGGGAAGGGCCGCAGGTGTTTGAGACCTCCTAGCTGGCTCATTTGTGTTCAGCAAAGGTGAAACATGAATCTCGACCTCAGGACACGCTCCGGGATGTCCACCAGACCTCGGGATGTCTAAGAAAGCCGTGGAGTGCTCGGCCCCATTCCCAGAGATCCTGAACCCCTCACTGTCGGGTGTGGCTCAAGAAAGCAGCCACTTTCAAAGGCACTGGGAGTCCAAAGGCTGTTAAAGTTTGAGAACCACTGCTCCAGTCACTGCTCGGGCATCAGGTTATTTCAATCAGTGGTAGGACTCACCTACCCTTAGAAAAAGACATCGGTGGATTTTCTGGCTGTCTGGTTCAGATTGCCGAAGACCAGGTCAGAGGTTTGTAATTAGAAGAGCAACTCTTGACTCAAAACG